>NC_133620.1:95941362-96009018 GCF_048593235.1 Sminthopsis crassicaudata | reverse complement strand
AGGTTCAAATCAAATCTCTGAGGTATATAATGTATATATAAAATATGCTATAATATGCTATATATAATATAGCTATATTCTTTAACAATAGCATTTTGAAGTTTGCAAAGCACTCTACAAATAGTATCTTATTTGATCTTCACAACAACCCTAGGAGATAGTGCCATTATTATCCCCATTTTAGGTGAGGAAACCAGGATCTGAAGCTGGATTTTAATTCAGATCTTCTTAATTTCAAATGCAATATTCTACTCATTGTACTACTTAGCTACCTGTATGATTGGGAGCAAGTCACTTAACCTCTGTCATCCTCAGTTTCCTTATTCTTAAAATGAGAGAAGTAAAAATTAATTGACCTCTAGATTCCCTCCCAGAATTTATTATCTCCTCCATACACACCGCCAATCTGTCTGCCTCCATTTCCTCATTTAATAAAATGAGTATTATAATAATAATAAGAGCACCTAAGCACCTAGGTCAAATGAGATGTCTGTAATATGCCTTGCAAACTTTAAAGCAGTATTGATATCAGAGGCTTAATTTGAAGCTCTTGCTCTGACTTGAGCACTAGTGCCCATGATAGCCTTGGGGGTTACACTGGCCACTTAAGTGAGGATTGGGACAGGTGGAAGCAGAGCAGTCCCAGGGGTCATGAGTAAGGAAGATTAATTTCTCTCATCTCTGGGCAGGCTCTGGTTCAGGGTGGCCTGGGCTCCCTGGCCGGGGACACAGGCTTCGTGGTGGCGACCGGACGGGCACTGGCCGACGCCTGCCAGATGGAACCAGAGGAAGTGGAGGAGGCAGCAAATGAGCTGCTGAAAGGACAGGAGTGTCCAGAAGACAGGAACAGGTCCCCTTCATCCCTGGAGCCTCAGGCCATAGGGCCTGCCCCAGGCAGCTATGATGGGCCGTGGGGCTCCCAAGAGGCCCTCATCACCACCCAGCTGTGAACCCCTCACTGAGACTCCCCTTAGAATGGGCATATCAGAAAGGGCCTGGCGTAAAAGAGGTTCCAACCTGGGAACAGAGCATCTTCCCACCAGGAGAGCTATCTAATTAGCTGAGGGACAGGTGGTCATGAAATATTGTGAAAAAAACAGAACAGCTCCTCCTCAGGAGTCTGAATGAAGGGAGCCTCCCCAGATTATTCACGGAGGCCCGGGCAGACTTATGTCTGTAATGGCACAAGGTCATTACCATTGGCAGGGCATTAAAGACCCCCAAGTGTGACATCAGCATTCAGCATCTGCCTGTCTCCTTTCTTGGACCCAAGCCCTTTCCCTCCTTGACCAGGAACAACCTGAAATCCCCACCCCCATCTCAGGCCCAGAAGCCCATTTGACATCAGGAGAATCTGTCACCATCTGGAGGCAGAAGGATTCTGATTCTAATAGAAATCCGAGATGATGGCACCATATTATGGTATTTCGGTTTATTTTAGTACTTCGGGATTTTTCCTGTTGTAAGGTCCCTGAAATAAAATCCTAGAAATGGGACCCATTTGGGAAAGAGAAATTTGAGTTAGAATACTGAGGGTGAGGTGGGGAGGGGGCAGACGAATCTTTCCTGATTATAGAAACAGAAATGGAGAGGGGGGGAGAGGCAGACCTGTAGGGTAGGATTAAATCCAGCTCCCCAGCAGGACTGTCTGACACAGCAAGCTTAAAGGCGCTTCCAGAGAGCCTCCGTCTGTCACCTGAGTAGCCCAGCTAAGGACAGTGTCTGCCTCAGACACCTTGGCATCTCTGGGTCAATCAACCAGGGGCTCTGACTTCTGGGGTCTGAAATCCACTTAAGCCAGAGAAATAAGATTCTCTGTCTCTCTCCTTTTCTCTTCTGTCTCTCTCTCTCTCTCTCTCTCCCTCTCTCTCTCTCTCTCTCTCCTCTCTCTCTCTCTCTCTCTCTCCTCTCTCTCCTTTCTCTCCCCCCCTCTCTCCCCCCCTCTCTCCCCCCCCCTCTCTCTCTCTCTCCCTCCCTCCCCTCTCTCTCTCCCCCCCCCCTCTCTCTCCCTCTCTCCTCTCTCTCTCTCTCTCTCTCTCTCTCTCTCTCTCTCTCTCTCTCTCTCTCTCTCTCTCTCTCTCTCTCTCTCTCTCTTCTCTCTCTCTCTCTCCTTCTCTTTTTCTCTCTCTTTCTCTTTGTCTATCTTTTATCTTCTCTCTCTTTCTTTCTCTATGTGTATGTTCATGCTCAAGCTAAGGGATGCAGGTATCAACATTCTGCTCTGTGCCAAGCCCAAATTTCTGGTAACTGGTAGAGCTTTTCAAGGAGCTGGCCTGGCAATACGCTCTGTGAGTCTTGCATGTAAAGTACCTGAGATGTTGACTCCAATTCAGTGGTGTCCTTGCAGAATGGTTTATGTAGCATCCTCCAAGTAAGGAGGGTCCCTAAATTTGCCCAGAAAGAGGAATGCTGGAGCAGAGGAAGAAAACTAGCTGGGTCCCCACCTTTCATTTCCCCTGCCTTCAATATCATCAATGAAAATTCTGTGTCCTGTGGGATTTCTGACTTCTGATCTGCCTTTCCCAATGTCCTACACTTTGGACATGCCTGGGAGGCAGGAGTATACTTGAGAAAAGATAAGGATTCATCCTGTTTGCTAACTTTGTGATCTGAGACAAACCCAGTTCTCTCTGGACCTCATTTTTCTCACCTATAAAATGAATGGATTAGAAAAGAAACTTTAACTCCTATAATCCTAAATTCTGGCTCTATTAACTACCCATGTGATCTTTTTTTTTTTTTTTTTTTTAATAATAGCTTTTCATTTTTCAAAATATATGCAAAGACAATTGTCAACATTCACCCCTGGAAAATCTTGTTCCAACTTTTTTCCCCTTCTTCTCCTCACCCCTTCTCCTTCAAGCAAACAACAAAAAAAGGTGAAAATACTATGTTGTGATCCATATTCAGTCCCCATAGTCCTCTCTCTGCATGCAGATGGCTCTCTCTATGATAATTCTATTGGAATTGCCCTGAATCACCTCATTGTTGAAAAGAGTCAAGTTCACCAGAGTTGATCATCATATAATCTTGCTGTTGCTGTGTACGATGTTCATTTGGTTCTACTCACTTCACTTAGCATCAATTCATGTAAGTCTCTCCAAGTCTCTCTAAAATCATCCTGTTGATCATTTCTTAAAGAACAATAATATGCCAAAATTTATTCAGCCATTTACCAATTGATGAGCATCCACTCAGTTGCTAGTTCCTTGTCACAACAAAAAGGGCTGCTACAAGCATTTTTGCATATGTGAATCCTTTCCCTTTTTTAATGATCTTTTTTGGGATACAGACCCAGCAGTAACACTGCTGGATCAAAGGATGTGCACAGTTTGATAGCTCTTTAGACATAGTTCCAAATTGCTCTTCAGAATGGTTGGATCAGTTCACAACTTCACCATGTATCAGTGTCCCATTTTTCCCACATCCCCTCCAACATTCATCATTATCTTTTCCTGACATCTTAGCCAATCTGAGAGATAGGAAGTGGTAATTCAGAGTTGTCTTAATTTGCATTTCTCTAATCAATTGTGATTTAGAGCATATGACTAGAAAGGCTTTAATTTCTTTGTCTGAAAATTGTCTGTTCATATCCTTTGACCATTAATGAGTTGGAGAATGGCTAGTGTTCTTATAAATTTGAGTCAATTCTCTATATATTTTAGAAATGAAGCCTTTATCAAAAAGCTTGAATATAAATTTTTTTCCCCTGTATTCTACTTCCCTTTTAATCTTGGCTGCATTGCTTTTCTTTGTACAAGAACTTTTTAATTTAATATAATCACAATTTTGCATTTCATAATGTTCTCTAGTTCTTCTTTGGCCATAAATTCTTTCCCTCTCCACAGATCTGAAAGGTAGACTATCCTTTGTTCTCCTAATTTGCTTATAATATCTTTATGTCTAAATAATGAACTTATTTTGACCTTCTGTTGGTATAGAGTGTTAAGTGTTGGTCAGTGTCTAGTTTCTGTAGTCAGTTAATTGCTGATAGTTTTAATTTTCTCATAGCCTGAAGAGAAAGAAACCTCAGAGTTCCAATGTCTTGGGTTCAAGTCTTATCTCTGACACAGGATTGAATGATCTCTAATAGGTCACTTAACTTCAGCAGTATTAAATGCAGAACAGTTGAGTGATTACCTCATTGTCTATTCTGAAGAAATCACATCATCAATAAGCCTCCCCACCTCATCCCTACTCACCACATACCCAACAGCCTTCCCCTTCCCAACACCACTCAAAAAAAAAAAAAAAAAGAAAAGAAAAGAAGACTGCTTACATTATCTCATTTGAACCTAGCAACAAACTGATGAGATGGAGGCTAGAAATTGAGAAGCACTTATTACATGCTTACCATAGATAAAAAGACAAAAATGAAACTGCCTGTCCTCAAGGAACTATCAGAGAGGATACTTTGAACACAATAAAAATGGGCCCCATTGATAATTCTATCCACTTAACCTTTATTCATTGGAATTCTTTTTGAAGAATCAATCAGAACCTAGTATAAACAGGGCCTGTACACCTCCTCGAATAGATCAAAGCCATTACTATGTGAGACACTTGGTAACTCTCTAAGGAATGCTCTGGCACAGAGAAATTTTGAGGAGAAGGAGAGATCATACTGAGTCAAGAATCAACCCCTCTAGGATAACCAGCAAAAAGAAAAAAAAGTTCAAGACTGAGTTTTGGCAAAGAATCAACACGGGCCATCTCTTTAGGCATTTCGGAGAAGATCCAGGCAGATGCCACTAGAATATCCACCTATTTAAGAATTAAGAGAAGTCTTGAGAAAAGAATAATTCCTTCCCCAACTTTCCTGTATAACCCTTTCTATGCATTCACAGACACTAATGTAATCTGATATACCTATAAATTTCAAGTGACCTGAACTTTACTTAAACTACCTTGAGGCCAAAAGTTAATCAGAAATAGATATAAATTTCATTTAGGCAGGAAATAGAACCTCTGCCTAAATATTAGGAATTTTCCTAACTAGTGACTTAAAGTGATTGTGATTTAAGTTATTTTTTAATTTAAAATAATCTCCTTAAAACCAAAAAGTCAAACCTATGAACTTTAGAGAACCCATTGTATTGCCCCCTGGAGAGCAAATTACTTTAACTCAGTTATATAAATATAGAGAGAATGGATATATACGGAATATGAAACAGGAAGAAAAGACATGAGCAATTAGGAGGATCAGGAAAGAATCCATGTGGAAACTGATGCTTGAAGTCTATCTTAAGGATAGTCTGAGGTGGAGGTGAAAGGGAGTTCATTGTAGTGGGGCAGAGGGACAATCCCAGCAAAGGCACTTAGAAGGAAGGGTATCATGTGTGAGAAACTGAAACAAGGTCAACTGGCTGGACTATGGAATTGAGGAAAGGGTATAATATATAATAATTCTGCAAAGATAGATTAGGGCCAAGTTATGAAGTGTTTTAAGAATCTTATGTTTTATCTTAGAGACAATTAGGAGCTACTGGAGTTTATTGACCTGGTAACCCCCCTATTTTATCAATAAAAAACTGAGACTTGGAGATTTGTCTATGGTCCCTCTGCTTGTGTCATATGATAGATTTGAATCTAGTTCTCCCTGACACCAAGTCCAATACTCAATCGCCTATAATCATACTCATGCTTACTCTTTACAAATATATATTAGGCATTTATTATCTCCAAGGCTTTGTGCTAGGTCCTTTGGAAAATACAAGGAATCCATCTAGGAAATGGATTTGTACATGTTGTTATTCAGTCATTTCTGACTCTCCAAAATTCCATTTGGGGTTTTCTTAGCAAAGATACTAAAGTGGTTTGTCATTTCCTTCTCTATGTTATTTGACTGATGAAGAAACTGAGTAAAACAGGGTTATATAGCTAAGAAATGTCTGAGGATGGATTGAACTGGCAAACATAAGTTTTTCTGACATCAAGACCAGTGCTCTATATACTGTAATGCCTAGCTACTCTGATGTATATCTGGTGAACATTTTAAGAAGTAACTTGAAAGTCCTTGCTGGAAGGACACTTAAAATCAAGTTAGGAAGGCTAGGTGCAAAGAAAAATGAAATGAACATGAAAAATCAAGTTATGGAGTAGGATGGCAATCCAGAGTGACCCTGAATAAGCTTACATAGGTATGATTTCTGGGGAAGAGCTCAGGCTCACACAAGGTAAGGGGCACCTTTCAAGTAACCTGAGTTATAAGCCTCCCTACTCCCACTTTCACCTTACCTGTACCCCACTACCTCCCCAAACCCATCCAAAAAAAAAATCATACATTACCTCATTTGAACTTAGCAACAAACTGATGAGATAGAGGCTATAAATTGAGAAGCATTTAGTACATCCTCACTATATGCAGGATACTATGCTAGCAGTGCTGGAGATAAAAGAGAAAAAAATGTAATAGTGCTACCTTTAAGGAACTTGTAGTCTATCAGAGACAATACCTTGAACACAATAAAAATTGCACCCCATTGATTATCCTACTACCTAACTTTCGTTCATTGGAACTCTTCTTGAATGAATCAATCAGAACCTCGTGTGAACAGGGCCTGATCAATTTAGTCAAATGAGATAGAAAGAAAATACTGCCATATTGGGAATCCAGGAGGTAAAAGATCAAATTAGGTGACAATTAAGGTGATGTTATAAGATCCTTGAGAATAGGGACTAATGACTCTGACTCTTTAAAATGAGGAGGTTGGTTTTAATGTCTATTTCTAAATCCTATGGACATTGTGAGACTGGAGTATTCCGGTAATCAGGATGGTCCATGTTATGGGCCAGAACTTGAAACAAGGTGCCAAGTCAGTGGAATGGATAGAGACAATAATTATCTAATTTAGCCTGGTTCAGTATGATTGATCTGATCCTACAAGGAGATGTTATGGGCCAGAACTTGAAACAAGGTACTAAGTGGAGTTGAGGAGACCATGGTTAAATCTAGCTTATCATTGATTTAATCCTACAACAAATAATGGTTTCCTAGTGATATAATGATTGGTGTGTACTCAGTGTGCACTCTCAGGGACAAAGGGACAAACGCACTAGAAGCTCTCAGAGGCTGAGACAGATTCATTCCATCATCCACCTGGACAATGTGGCTGGAGCTTCAAACACCAACCTTGGGAGTCAGGGAGATTCAGAAGCCAGAGCTCAAGCTTCCGGAACCAAGACTACAGAAGGCCTCTAGGAAAGCTTACCAGGCCACAGAAAAGGAGACAAGACTTGGAAAGAGGCAATAAAGGATTTGGACTTTAACACCTGGCTGCATTTGGGGTGATTACTGAACTGAAACTAAGGCTGCCTTCCGAGACCCCAAGGAAACCCCAACAAGAGAACATTACATTTTAGAGAAGAATACTACACCGGTAATCCGGATGGTCATCACTTCCAAAATCATATTACAAAGTTGAAAGAAGTAAGGTTCTTTAGTCTGGAATTGAAAAGACTAGAGGGACCAGGAAGTGTTTGAAAGGTTATGATGTATAAAAAGAGATTAGACTTTGTTTTCTAACTCTTTTTACTGGCTTATAATTTCAACCTAAGTCCCAGTTTTGAAATGTTCCTAACTGTTCAAGACTTCTCCATTCATTCCTACCTTCTCTCTACCCCCAATAAAATGAAAACAGTTATAGGGACAGCGATAAGGTGCAGTGGGGAGAGCACCAGGCCTAAAGTCAGGAAGACCTGAGTTCAAATCTGGTCTCAGACACTTAACACTTCCTAGTTGTGTGACTCTGGGCAAACCACTTAACCCCAATTATCTTGTAAAAATAAAATAAAATAAAAAATTATGTGGAGTTAAAGCATTGTCTTACCTTTCTCTTAAAAGAGGCAGCCTTGGAGTCAAGAAGACCTGGGTTGGCTACATAACTGTTCTGTCTGTGTGACAATAGTCTTCACAATAGTGAAGAGCTAAGTAAGGTTGGTGGAAGAAGTTTCCCTTCCAAGAGATTCTTGTGTTTGATGTTACAGTGGATCTTTATCTAGCTGAGCCTGGAGTGAGAAACAATTGAGTTCAAATGCAGACTCCTATATTCCTTAGCTGTCTGACCTTGAACAAGACAGTTAAATTCTGTTTGCCTTAGTTTCTTCATCTATAAAATAGGGATAATAACAGCACCTTCCTCTCAGGATTGTTGTGAGGAGACAATAATTGTAAAGTGTTTAGCACTGTATCTGGCACATAGTAAGCTTCATATTAATGATGATACCAATAAAATCACAAATCCTGATTCATCCAGTTTCCATCTGAGTTTCAGATAGGTAAGCAATGGGTGGCTAATCTCATGCACTTTTATCCTTCCTGCCTCATCTCCTCAAGAATCTTCAAACCTTTGCCCTCAGTCCTCTTTATTTTAAAAGTGTTAAATGCTCATTAGTCTCCTTGCCAGCAATTTGCTAGGCTGGGTCTGGCTGGAATGAATATCCCTTAAAATACTGAGAAATGATGCATCCCCTGAGAATGAAAATCAATAGCTCCCAGTCTGGGAGTTGGTTTGGGGCTGGGCTGGGTGTTTATTTGTTAACTTAATCAAAGGGAAGTGGCTTGTGTTGGGCAACATCTGGGTTCCAGCAGCCCGGGAGTGAAAGGGTCCCCGGGGACTGTGGGGGAAGGGGCCGGGAGCTCACAGGAAGACAATCTGTTGGTTCTTTTGTGGGGCTGAGGGGCGCTCAGCCAGATTGAAGCTTCCTATTCATTCTGTTCTTTTTTCCTGCTTTCCTCTCTATCCTTCCTTTCTGCCTTTTTAATCATTTAGAAAATATTTTTTTAATGTTTACTATGCCTCAGGTAAGTTTTTTTTTTTCCTTCTACCTTCATAACATACATCTATCTCCTCTCCACTCACATCATGGGGAAGGTCTGTATTCCACAACGGACTATGTAATAGCTTTCCCATAGATCTACTTGTCTCCAGTGTCTCCCCCACTGCATTCCATCTTCAACTTTCCTGCCAAGGTGATTTCTCCAAAGCTAAAGGCTGAGCATCTCACACATACACACACACACACACACAATCAATACATTCCGTATTACCTCCAGGATCAATGATAAAATCCTCTATTTTATTTATAAAGCCCTCCATAACCTATCCCCTTTTCTACCTTTTCAATTTTATAATTTTTTTTCTCATGAAAAGACATGGACCTCCTTGTTCTTCACACAAAGAACTCCTCTCCCAAACCCACTGCCTTCTCTCTGCCCACCCCCCACCCTCCAGCCCCTGCCCAATGCCTCTTTATCTCTATTCCTGGCTTCCTCAGAGACTCAGTTACTGTTCTATTTTCTGCAAACCTTTCCCCTACAGCTAGTGTCCAAGCTCGCTTCCCACTGACTGAATATATATCAGACAGACACTTTTTTGCATGATGTTTTTCCAGATAGAATGTGAACTCCTTGAAGACAAGGACCATGTTTTTGCCTTGCTTTGTATTCTCAGTACTTAGTACCGTGCCTAAGTGTTTAATAAATGCTTAACTATGTAAATGTTTGTATATAATAACTTGTATAACTGTTGTACACTGTGTTCCAATGCACGGGTATTGGAAAAGACACAATCAGACATTGCCCTACTTCAGGAAGTTTGAAATTTATTAGGAGAAATAAGACATGCACATCCATAAATTTAAAATTGGAGCACAAGTGTATTAGAAGAGTATAGGAGTGCCTAGAAATCAGGTGAGGAAAAGCCCACATCTTGCTGCAGGGATCAGGGAAAACAGATGAGAAGGAACATGAATAAACACCCAACTTGGGAGTCAAAAGATATGAACTCAGTCCCCAGCTGCTCAAGCATGAACTTGATTTTGGCAATTTAAACCTCTCTAAAGATTAGTTTCTTCATCTGTAAAAGAATGATTTTCCCTCACTGGGCTATGGGCTATGTACAGCCGAGGAACTCTGATCTCTCCAGTCTTCCATTTCCTCTCTTCCTCTGACAAGTCTGCAGAGCTTTCCCTCTGTTTCTTTCTGTCTGTGTGTCTTTCTATTACTCTCTGT
The DNA here is from genome assembly GCF_048593235.1 of Sminthopsis crassicaudata. NCBI lineage: Eukaryota > Metazoa > Chordata > Mammalia > Dasyuromorphia > Dasyuridae > Sminthopsis > Sminthopsis crassicaudata. Next base: position 95,999,006 of record NC_133620.1, on the reverse strand, counting down.
GTGTCTATCTCTGTGTCTCTGTTTCTCTCTTTCTGTGTCTTTATCACTCTGTATCTTTCTCTGTGTGTGTCTGTCTCTTCTCTGTTTCTCTCTTTTTCTGTCTTTATCACTGTTTCTATCTTTCTCTGTCTCTCTCTTCCTCTGTCTCTATGCGTCTCTGTCTCTCTGTCTCTCCCTCTCTGTCTCTGTGTGTCTCTCTGTCTCTGTCTCTCTCTCACACATACCTTTTTTCTTTTTCCCTCCTCAGTGCTCTTCCCTTTAACTTTGTATCTCTACATCTCCCCCATTTTCGACTTTTCTTTTCCTGAGTGAGACCTCAGAGTTATATGTTCCAGATTTGAGACCCCCCCACTTTCTATCCCCGGATGTAGCCCCTTCGGTTGGACAGAATCAGATTACATCCCCTGCCCCCCTCCTTAGCACGCAGCTGGGTGAGGGGAGAAATCCAGTTCTCCAGGCTTTGAAGATGATAGCATTGGTTACAAGTAACAGAAGCAGATCACCTGCCCCTGAAAAGATTGTGGAAGTGGCTTAATATTGTTCTGATGTAAGTGGGTCCTTAGATCTCTAAGCACTTATAATGTCTGGCCATCCCACCCCCCACCTCCGTCCTGAGAGAAGAATTGCACTGCAGCTGGAATTACTAGATATGTTGCTATATTAATCTCAAGAACCAATGCCCATTGCAGGACTTATTTCCTAAATAATTGACAGGAGAAGGAATTGGGGGGTTTTCCTAATCGCGAATCGGGGGTGTTTCAGAGATTCCCAGGCAGATGTTTCCCACAGCCAATTTCTTTACCATCTGGAGAGCCTGTAGGTTTAACAAGACCCCATACACCCCTTCTCGGTTCCCAGGGACCATGTCAAAATCCGAGTTAAACAAAGGGGCCCTCTTTCCTGGTTTCTCAGCCTCTGGAACAGGTGGCCAAAGCTGTGGGCTTCGGAGAGCAAGAACACTGGGGCTTTCTCCCCAGCAGCAGGCAATCATCCCAGTGGTGGGGGCTGGGGGAGAGCCTGAAAGAAGGACAGCTTCCTCTCCACCTCTGGTTAACCAGGGTAGGGGTCACTTCAGGGTTCTGGAGAATGGCTAGGATGTAAGTAGTTACAAAGGGGCTAAGGACCATGTCTGGAGGTGGGGTAGGGTGAGGGCTGATGGGCCCTCCAAACTGCCACTCTCTCCAGTTACCCCCCTTTTATTCTTCTGTGAATCGGGTTCCCCCTGGCCACAAAGTAACTCCTTCTGTTCTTCCATCAGTCCCCGATTCTGCAGGCTTCTATACGTTGGGGACTGGCCAGAGGGAATGGCCAGGAGCCTCTCTGCCTGCTGCCAACAAACATGAAAGATTTTGTGAGCCTGCTTTTGCAAGTGTGTGATGATATGCAATAAAGGGGCCGTGTCCCTAGTTTGAAAAACGCTTAGACAGTCTATGAATGCTTCCTATCTTCTGACTTCGTGGTGAAGAAAAGCCTTTTAATTGGTTCCTGATCCAGAAATAAAAGCACATGCTATCTCTCGATGGGGTGCTGAGTGAGGCGGGAACTACGATAAGCCTCCAGGTAGTGATAAAAGTAGCCCATGATGTACTTCTAAAGGCTGGCTCAGAAAACCCATCCCTAGAATTAACAGCAGCTAGAGATAATTACACATACTCTCAGGACTAGATCCCAACCCCATTACACATGTATAATCCATTTCTTTTCCTTAGTATACTTAAAACAAAAGTTGGGTTCCCCCCAAAAAAAAAGAATAACTCACATTTATATAACCCTTCATAATCTGTTAGTTTTCCTCTCAATAACAAGAGGATGTACAGAACACAAATAGTATTTATTATCTCTATTTTACTGATGGAAAAACTGAAGCTAGTAAAGTCAAAGCAACTTTGTTCAATTAGCAGAGGATAAATCTTTCCTTTCTTAGCAGCCAAGGGAAATGCCCATTTAATAATTACAACTATTATTATTAGGTTATGTATAATTATATATATAATTTTTATTAGAAATAACAGCATTTAAGTTTTGCTAAGTCTTTACAAAATACTATATACATCTTTTATCCTCACAACCACCCTGGGAGTTTTACAGAATTTTACAATGAAGAGTGGTAGAAGATTATAAGCAATATCTGCTTCATAACACAGCAAGAAGCATCAGAGAGACAAAGACATTTTCAGAGAGCTTGGCATGAGTCCCAACTAAACCAAATGATACCAAGAACATTTAAAGATGAAACCAAAAGAAAGATGACAAACAAAAAGAAGAACAGATCTGTCAGGATTTCTCTAACAAATCATGTCCCTCATCTCTTTGCCCAATAAAAGACAAGGATTATTCCTTTTCTGTTTTTGTGAGACTCCCCTCCAACTTCCCTGTGATAACAATGTCAGGAACATACATTTGGTGAACTACATTGAAATTTTGGTAATAATGGAATCACTTTTTGGATGTTAACATCTCAGTCCCTGGTGTGCCCCATGAGTAAGAGGAACTACATTAAACGACAAAAAAGACTGGAAGGGCAGCTGAACCAGAGCAAATATGCTAAAAGAAAATCTGTGCTGAGGGTGACACAATTTTGAGGGATCAGTTTTCAAGACAACTAAAAGAGGATAAGATAGTGAATGACTTAGAAAAATCCTGAGGTAAAATAGAACTTAAAAGTCATCAGTAACTTCTGACTCCATATAGCTTTCTTTTTTAATAAAAAAAATTATAAGAATAAGCTATACATGAATTAATAATATCTTTGATGAAAAAAAGAAAATAGAACACATTTTCACAAATAATATTTTAGCAGACCACATCTCACTCATACAACTGACTCAAAGCTCTTACTCTGCTTAGTTTGTTCATTATAAGAAAAAACAGTTTTTGGAAGTATTTGATTAGGTAGATCAAAACAAAGCCTTAAAAATTACCTTTCAATTGCACATATTTAACCTATATCAGATTGCTTGCTGTCTTGAGGAGGTGTGAGAGAAAGGACGGAAGTTTTATAAAGTTTTATAAAAATGAATGTTGGAAACTATCTTTACATGTATTTGGAAAAATAAAATACAATATAAAAAATGGCCTTGCAACAAGGTATCTCCCCCCCATGAACATTTCAAAGTCACATAAGATTCTTTGATAGATACAATGAAATTAATTTTGTTGGAGGAATTTTTAATTCTAATATCAAGACATAATATGAAATTTCTGATTCTAGTACCAAGACTTTAATATCCAGAAATAAAACAAAGTATACAACAACTATAGTCATTTGTCACTCTCGAATAGGTAAACATTCAGTGAAGATTAAAAGGAAGGATTTCTTAAGGCTAGTATCATCTTCCAGATGGGTCTGTTTAGGGCAACATCACTTGATTATTTCAAAACTAAAATACTACTAAACCTTCTAAATGAGAGGATGGAGGATTTAAGCACATAAGCAATAGAAATAAGTAGCAAAAGGATAATCGACAGCTCTAACGTTGCAGCACTGGGACCAAAGTAATGATTAGCAGGTTGGATGGATCCCCAGGTTCAGATCTCATCACACTATTGCAACTGCTGTCTGCAAAGTTACGACAGCGAAATAGTTTAGTCATGTCTGACTCTTCTTTTTTTGTGTTTTTTTTTACATTACAAATATCTATATATTTAAAATATATTAAATATATATTTGATATGTATGTATATTTATTTATATACTATTTTCCTTAAAAGTTTATGTGCAATTTTATATTTTTTATTATAGCTTTTATTTACAAAAAATATGAATGGTAATTTTTCAACATTGACTCTTGCAAAACCTTCTATTCCAACTTTTCCCCTCCTTCTCCCCACCCCCTCCCCTAGATGGCAGGTAAATGTCTGACTCTTCTTGACTTCCTTTAGAGTTTTCTTGGCAAAGATATCAGAATAGTTTGCTATTTCCTTCTCGGGCTCATTTTACAGGTGGGAAAACTGAGTCAAACAAGGTTATGTGACTTGCTCAAAGTCACATAGCTAGTAAATGTCCTAGTGAATTTGAACTCAGGAAGATGAGTCTTCCTTGAACCAGCATCTCTTACACTACCTAGCTACCCTAAAAGGGAGGAGGTGGTAGGAAGAGATCAAAACTGGGATGGTTTTGAATTTTTGACCAAAATTACTTGATAGTATTTTTTAATTATGAGGCAAGATATAATGAGCCACACCTAAAAGCCCACCCACTTTCCCCAGCTGCAGATTAGTCTGTACTAATTAGTCTGCAACTCTTAACCTACGTCCTCATTATTTTGTCTACCAATCAAAATTCTCTTATTTTTTTAAGGAGAAATTTAAATGATACATTGTAGGCCCATCAAAGAAATACACAACTAGATTTATAACTTAATATTTCATTTTCACTAGTTACATGTAAAACATTTTTTTAACATTTGTTTTTAAAACTGTGAGTTCCAGATTCTTTCCCTTCCTCCATCTCCAGATTGAGAAGGTATATGTAACAAAACAGCCAACTAGATTTTAAAGAACCTGTCAGCCCTCACTCGGGTTTTTGATCACTGAAAAAAGCCATTGACCCATTTATTGGTTATTGCTAATTGATCATGCTTAGATTCCTCATTTTGCTGAAATGGCCAGTGATCATTTGATTAGCAATTAGATACATCACTATTAATAAACTGTTATCTTGCCTCCCAAAAAATTGCTTCAATTTACCTTTGTTACATTTCTACTTACCACACCATCATCCCCTATAACTCTTTCAACTAGAGTGACTCTTTCTGGCCACCACTCCCATATATGTTGTTGTTGCTTGTCCTATTTGTTGAAGAGGAATGACATCAGGAAAATGCAAGGGAATCGGCCTTAAGTGAGGGAGGACAGTGAAAAGTCACCAGCCTCACTTTCTCTCCAGAGCAATCTGGATCCAGTGGCAAGATACAGACCAGGATGATTGGAGATGGCCCGGGATGCAATGGAAGGGAGAACTTGGCATTTTTTAAGCTAAAGTCTTTAATAGGTACAGGAAGGAAACTAGCATTTAATTAAATATCTACTAAGTGGTGGAAGTGCTAATAGCTTTATAAATACCTCATTTGATCCTCTCTAGGATTACAATAATATTTTCTTTTTTCAGTTTAGGAAACTGAGGCAGAGAGAAATGAAGAGATTTGGTCAGGTTATAGGGTTAGTTAAATGTTTTTGAATTCAGGTTTTATTGAGTCCAGCCCCTGGTTTCTGGAGGGTGAGACAACAGAGGGAAAGATAGATTGGAGATGATCCTTTCTTCCAAGATTTAGTGTCCTGTAATAGAAAGACTGTGTTAGAAGACTGACATTGGTCCCAACTAAGCCAAAAAATATCTTGTGACCTTGCTAGTTATTTTGCCAGTCACCTTGCTGGTACTTTGCTTTTCCCTGCTAGATGACGAAATGGATAGAGTGCCAAGCCTGGAGTGAGGAAGATCCATGTTTCCGAATTCAAATCCAACTTCAGTCACTTACTAGCTGTGTGACCCTGGGCTAATCATTTAACGTAATTTGCCTCAATTTCCTCATCCATAAAATGAGCTGGGTAAAGAAATGGAAAATCACTCCAATATCTTTGCCAAGAAAATCCCCAATGGAATCACAAAGTCAGACATGACTGAAATGACTGAACAATAATCCCTCATCTATAAAATGAGGGAATTAGATTAGATCAGTTCTTTACCGCTTTGTTTCTTGGACTGGTAGAGCCTGTACATTCCTTTTCAGAATATTTGTTTCCTTCCATTCATAGGTGAAAGAAAAGCCAAATTTCAATTAGGGGTAAGTAAAAATAAAGATGTAATTTCTTCCCCAACAAGTTCAAAGACTCCTCAAAATATACACATAGATCCCCATGTCCCCCAGCCCCCAAACCCCTGGATTAGATGCTTTTTGAGCGTGCTCCCTTCCTGCTCCAATGTTTCTTTCACTGCAGAATGATCTGTGTCCCTACCTTCTACCTTTAGCCAAATTCCTGCACCTGGAAAGGGTTTGGGGGATAGGATGATGATTTGAAACTCACTTTTAGAGAGGGCTAATTAAACCTTCATTAACACTTGGAACTAAAAATACCCCCCCCCCCCCCCCCGACTGGTTGGATGTTTGTGATCTGTAACAGCTATTTTCCCTGCCTTGCTATTTATAACAAAGTCTGGTTTCCTTTGTGGGTGAGCCTTGCCTCCTCCCCTTGCTCTGGCGACAGAGGAAGTGGGGCTAATCTGGGAAGTGGGAGCCTAAATCATCACCCCAATACCATCAGAGATCTATGGGCTCATAGATCACAGAATTTTAGTGACTTTTAAATGGAAACATAAACTAGAATCTGAGGCTATATCATCCTGAAGGGACAGTACAGCTTAGTCCCTCTGGTTGCTGTTGGAGCTCCTTTCCCTCTGCCTGAAGCCAAGTTTGTCTGATGATCCTCAAGCTTCCATCACATCCCTCGGAACTGTCCTGCCCAGACAGCAGGGCCTGGACCCTCCCAGCTCTGTGGCCAGCTCTGGGAGCCCTCAGGAAAGAGAAGAGGCTGAGGCAACAGAAGCTTCCCAAGTCTTGACCCTCATGGGCCTTCATGTTTCCTGGGGAGTTGTTTTCTTAAGCCTTTAGCCGTTGGTGCTTCCGTTTCCTTTCTCCTGGTCCCATGCCCTGACTTACCTTCTCCTTTGCTTTGGGATTGCAGGATGAGGAGGCAGGATGGGAGCAGGGAACCAGGCATTTCCCAGCAGAGAATCCTTGAGTCAGCTTGTACTGGAGTGATTCACCTTCTGTCCTGTCAGAGTGGACCTCCTAGGCAGCTCAGGGAGCCAGCCAGGAAACTCCAGTTTGGCCGAGGCCCGAAAGGACTGGAATCCATCAGTGCAGCTCCAGAAGATGCTGAGCCAGATTCCTAGCTGACAATATTTAAATAGTTCCCATCTTTACAGAACTTTAAGCTTTGCATAGCCCCTTGTTCACAACAAACCTCTGCTAAGTGGATATTGCAAACATTGTCATCCCATTAGACAGATGAGGCAGTTGAGGCTTAGAAGCTTGTTTGAGCTTCCCCCCATAATGACAGGAGCTGAGATTCTAAAGTCTCTACTGGCTCCACAAAGCCTCTAGGTGTCTATCTCCCAGAGAGTATAGCTAGAAACAAAGCGGAGGATTTGGGGAGGGGGTGAACAGAAGGGACCCCAGATCAGGTCTCCCCATTAGGCTGGGCACTTCTTAAGATTGGTTCGATCACCTGAATGATGATTGCCCTCAGGAGCTTGTTTTACCCTTCTCTGACAGGGTTATCCGATAATGTGCTATGGTCACTGTGTTTGTGTTCCATCTCTTTGTGAACTCCATGAGGGCAGGACATTAATCTTGTTCTCTCTTTTGTAAACTCTGCATCTTCCTCAGGGGTTAAAACAGGGCTCTAGGTAGATGTTCAGTGCTACAAAGACTTCAAGAGACAGACCTGGAATCAGAGAAAGACCTAAGTTTATTAGCTGTGTGAGCCTGAGCAAGTCACTAATTATTCTGTGCCTCATTTTCCTCATCTGTAAAGTGGGTATTAGAATAATAGTGACCTCTCCAACATTGTTGCTGGAAGGATTAAATGAATTCACTTACATAAAGCACTGTACAAGTCACTTAATTATTTTGTGCCTCAGTTTCCTCATCTGTAAAATGGGTATTAGAATAATAGTGACCTCCCCAACATTGTTGCTGGAAGGATTAAATGAGTTCACCTATATAAAACATGGTACAAACACTCCTTGTTATATTGTGATTGTAATGTGTTTGCCCTGTTCTGGGGAAAAGCTAATCCCAGATTCCAAGGATATACCAGCTCATTGGGTTTGGTGTCCTTTTCAAGATTAAATTAGGACCCGAGAAATGGGCAGCCAGCCCTTTTACCCCTACTTACCCTTTGTGGGCAGCACAGAGCAAATTCAGTCCCCCAGGATGGGAGGGTATAGGTTGTCTATAAATAAATGGTTCTTTTCTGGGTCTCCGTAGTGGAGAGTATATGTAATATTAGCTGATTTATGTGTAATTCTCTAATGTCTCCTTATTGGGGGAGGCTCCATGACACGGCTCTTGGAGTCTTTATCAAGGGGGGTGATGGGAGTTCAGTAAAAGGTTCCTTGGGAGCAAGGAGTGGGGGCAGGATAGCCTGGGGGAAGAGAGTTCAGACATTATTCGCACATGCCAGCCTGACATGGGCTGGGGAATAGGCTTAGTCTTGGTAGCTTCTAATATTTTGTTGCCTCCTTATCACCTCCTGTTTCTTCTAGGTCTGGTTCAAGCCCTAGCGGCTTTGTGAAGCCTTCCTTCCCCGATGTGGATCCTCCAGCTGAAGAGGATCTCTCTGTACTCAGATTATTGTAGAACTGTAACTAAATCTCTTTGTTCCCCATCAACTTCTGCCTTATAAGTACAATATTTATTTGGTAGGTTTGAAGTGGTGGGGTTTTTCAGCTATGGTTCCCATCATTTAAGTGGTATTATTGGAACTCTCAGTGTGAAAATTCCTTTTCCCAAAGCCAAGTTGTAATTACTCAACAATTTAAAGTCTTGTCTAGATGTGGAAATGAATGGAGCACTAGAGTCAGAAGGATTTGAATTCAAGTTTGGACTTAGACATGTACGAGACTGTGTGACTTTGGGCAAGTTATTTAACTCCATTGCCTCAAAATAATAATAATAACAACAATAATAATGAAGAAGGAGAAGGAGAAAGAGGAGGAGGAGGAGGAGAAAGACAAGAAGAAAGAAGAAAAGGAGAAGGAGGAGGAGGAAGAGGAGAAGGAGAAGGAGAAGAAAGAGGAGGAGGAGGAGGAGAAAAGAAATAGAAGGAGGAAGAAGAAGAAAAAGGAGGAGGAGGAGGAGGAGGAGGCAGTCCTGTCTGGATGTACTGATGGATTAGGGGACTTAACTAGATTCTTATTACTCAAATGTGTCACAAGCAGCATCTTGAATTCCATTTGCTCTTCCTGCCTTAGAAGCCGGTTCTCTACTCCCTGGACACTGATTTATTTACAAGTCACATCACTCCCTAGCAGATGGCAAACTCCTTGAAAGTAAGGACTATATCCCGGATGAGGAAATTCCATCCACTATTACTGATTGGAACCTCTTTGATTCCTAGTCTTAGAGAAATGCTTAGAGAACCAGAAATGTCTTGCCCAGAGTCACAGCCAGACAGTATGTCAGCAAGACTTCAATCTGGCTCTTCTAGTCTCTGAAGCCGGCCACTAGCCCATGCCTCCGTCCATTAGGAAAAGTACACGAATTTGTTTTCTTAATTTTTGATAACTATGTTATTTAATTGTTTTAGTCAAGTCCAAGTCTTTGTGACCCCATTTGGGGTTTCCTTGGCAAAGATACTGGAAGTGGTTCACCATTCCCTTCTCCAGCCCATTTTACGGATGAGGAAACTGAGATAAGGGACATGCCCGGAGCCACACAGCTCCGAAGTGTCTGAGACCATATTTGAACTCAGACTTTCCTGACTCCAGGTCCAGCACTCTAGCCAGCTGTATTCCAATATAATTTCCTCACTAATCCTATGTTTTACTTTACTCGTTTAAAACATTATTCTGAGAAGGGATCTATAAGCTTTACTAGATTGCCAAAGGGGCCCAGGACCATCGGGAATGTTTATTAAACACCCATTACAGACCAAGCACTGTGTTATGACACAAAGGGGGAATCTAAGAACCCCTTACAAGGCTTAGAACTAATTAAAAACCCTATTGACAAACCGGCTTTGGTTTTGACTTGGACGGTAGGTGCAGGGGACCGGACTACCCTCCAGTCCGCGTTGTGGTGTCCGGTAGCACTAAGCGGCCGGAGACAGTGGCTGCAGTTCTGCCCAGGTTAACGGAGCTCGGAAGCCCAGGGTCAGGCTGAAGACGGGCACCGGGGCGGGCTCTGGCTAAAGCCACTTCCCGGTTGGATGCAGTGACTCAGATTCCCGGGCGACCTTTTTTCTCCGAGTCAGGATGCTGCGGAGGCAGAAGAGGGTCAGGAGAAGAGGCAACAGCTATGGGGGAGGGGAGACTTCCTTGCTTAAAATGACCTTTGGTCATGTTCCTCCCCAGAGAGTGTTACGGGGGTGGGGGAGGAGGGAGCGTCAGAGGATTGTAGAAGGAGGCGGTCAGACTCGGGGATCTCCTATGTCCCTTCCAGTCCCGAATGCTACAGTCCTGTCATCCTGAGAGAGGGAAGATTTATCCACATTTCCCGAGTCGTCTCCTTGCCAAAAGCTCCGACAGAATGTCGTCATCTGAGGGTGATGCAAGAGGCTCAGAAGTCAGGTCCCACAGCTGGGGGGCAGCATCCCTCTTCTCCGGCCCATCCCGCCCCCTCCCACCCACCCGGGAAGTGCTGTCCGCATCTGGACCCGGCAGCTGGGCTCTTCTCCTGGTCCATGTCCAGAGCCGGGAGCTGTCTGAATGACCCCGATGTGTTGGGGGATTTGGGGGTGTGAGAGAGTGGGGAAGAGGAGGGGGAGGAACCTGTCGGGCAGCTCCCAAGGGCTGCAGCCCGAGGGGGGGGGGCTTTCCGGAGACTCTGCTCTCCATTTGTCCTTCTTAGATTCCCTCTTTTCCCATCCGGTCTCCTGAGCTCCCCCTGACAGCTCCTTCTAGCTGTTGCCCCTGCTTTCTCTCCATTTCTGCCTCTCCTCTGCTCACTTCCCAAGCCTGGATCCAGGTGCTGGGGCCTCTTTCTCTTGAAAGTTGAGTTTATTTCATTTTCTGCATTGCCTAGCACTGTGTCTGATTCAGGAGGAAGACTCTAGTAAAAGCTGGTGGGCTGATTTCCTCTTGCCCCCCGGAACAGCTCCCCTCCCAAGGGATGCCCCACCTCTGCTTTGCAACAACTTTCTTCGGGTCCTTCTTAGGATGATATGAAAGAGTCATCTGTAGGTCATCCGGAGGCATTGGGGGTTGGGTGAAGGGAAGGCAGCTCTGTGCTGGAGGGGGTGGGAAGATTGGGAAAGGAAGCAATTAGAGGATGAGGATGGATGAGAAGAAAGGAATTGTAAATAAATTAACTTAGACGAGGGACTGGGGGGAGAGAATGTGACAAGGAGAGAGGGGGGAGGGAAGGAGGGAGGGAAGAAAGGAGGGAGAGAGACAGGAAGAATCAGAGAAAGAATCAGAAACAGAGATTCTAGACTGAGACAGAGAGACAGAGAGGAGACAGAGAGACAGAGATTCTAGATGGAGACAGACAGACAGAAAGAGACAGATTCTAGACTGAGACAAAGATAGAGACACAGAAAGAGAGACAGAGAGAGAAAAGAGAGAATGAGAGAAGAGAGACAGAGACAGAGATTCTAGACCAAGACAGAGACAGACAGACAGACAGACACAGAGAGACTGAGACAGAGATTCTAGACAGAGAGAGAGATAGAAACATATATAGAGAGAGACAGAGACAGAGAAAGGAGAGAGACAGAGAAACAGAGATTCTAGACCGAGACAGAAGTAGAGACAGATGAGAAAAAGACAAAGAAATGGAGACAGAGGAACAGAAAGAGAAGGAAGAGGAGGCAGAGGAGGAAAAGAAGTTGAGAGAGGAGGAGGAGGAGGAGGAAAGAGAGAGAGGGATGCAGAGACAGAGAAGAGAAAGAAAAAGGAAAGAAAGAGAGAAAAAAGAAAGGAAAGGGAGAAGAGATGAGTGGGGAAGGGAGAAGAGAGATGGAGAGAGGAGAAGGGGAGGGGAAGGGAAGGAAAGAAGGGGAGGAATGTACTCTTTAAGTAAGAATAGAAAGAATTTCTTGGATGAAAACTCTCCTTGACTCATTTTTGTATTTTCCCTAAATGTGTGTGTCTCTTCCTATTCTCTGTCTCGGTGAGATAAATCTCTGGATTCTGTTTTCACTTCTATGTAGATGATTCCTCAGATCTCTGAACACTAACCTAACTTATCCCCCAAATTCAAGTCCTCCCTCACTGACTATCAACTAGCCATCTCCACCTGGATGTTCTTTTGGCACCTCATAGACAAATCTTCTCAAATCTAGCTAGCTCCCGGGTAGTACATTAATTTAATACTCCTGGGACTAGAGACTGAAAAACCAGAGTTCAAATTCAAATTGAGAAGTTTAATAGCTGTGTAACTCTGGGCAATTCACTTAACCTCAGTTTTTTCATCTGTAAAATGGAGATAACAGCAGCCACTTCCCAAGATTATGAGGATCAATCTTTGTAAACATAATTCCTGGCACATAGTAGATGCAATAAGAATAATAGTTATTATTCATCCTCTCCCTTCTCCCCCAAATTCTCCCTTTCCTTCCAATTCATCTATTCCTGTTCATAGCACCTCTTTCTCCAGGGAATACTGGAGCACTTGGTTATCCAGGTACTAGAGTCATGCTCCCTCACCCTCCACATCCAATCAGTTGTCAAGCCAGGTTTTGCTTCTTCTGTATCTCTTGGTATTTATCCTATTTTAGGTCTACATTACCTGTTATAGTTTCACAATGGCCTCCCAAGCAATTAACATGCCTCCAGTCTTCCTCCTCTCCAATCCCTTCCCTTCCCCCAACTACTGAAATCTTCTGTTAACTGCACAGATCTCACTGTCTCCTTCTCACAGACCATCAGCACAAATTCCCAACCCTAACATTCCCGATCCTTAATGTAACCACTCGCCAGCCTCTTTCTGACATTCTACTCCTTCCTTTCTCTAAGTTCTGGCCGAGGGGATCGGTATTGGTCTGGTCCTGTACACCGCGGCATAAACGGGCCTTTGTAGGATCCATCCACAGGGCCGCGTCTCTCCCTGTCAGAAGAGTCCTTTTCTTCCTCAGGTTCTGCCTCCTCCCTGGTCTGGGAGCAGTTTCTCATTTCAGTTTTGTTTTGTTTGTTCTTTGGGGCTGGGAATTCCAGGTAAGGTTACAGTCATTCCCAGATTTTGGACTAGGTGAAAGGGGAGATTCTTTGCCTCGAGGGCCACCTAGTCTTAATCACTTATCGACTTCTACCTGAGTGTCTGGTTTTAGAGAGCTGCCTGGCTGACTTCTGGTCAGATATTCCTGACTCTCGAGTTCTTTTCCTACTCTAGAGTGATGCATTATTTAAAGCTGAAAGATCTATTGCAACCCTTCTCAGTTTGCAGATGAGAAGGGGTTAAGTGTCTCACAGTGGCTCAATGTCACTTTACTAGTAACAGGCAAGGTCAGGATTCTAACAGAATAGTGGGTGGTGCAGAGGAGAGAGCCTCAGGCCTGGAGTCAGGAGGGTTCATCTTGAATTTAAATCTGGCTTTAGCTCACTAGCTGTGTGACCCTGGACAAGTCATGTACTTCCATTTGCCTCAGTTTCCTCATCTGTAAAATGGGCTGGAGAAGCAAATGGCAAAGCCCTCCAGAATCTTTGCCAAGAAAACCCCAAAGGGGTCATGAAGGATTGAAAACAAAGGCAAAACCTCCACTTCGGAATGTTCTTTTTTCTTAATAAGGCACCGGTTTCCTCTGCCCGTTGTCAGACAAGTTTGTCTAGGTCTCTTTCAGATAATTGGTTTTTTTCCCCTGATTTAGAGGGTAGAGATTGTTTTTTTTTTAAATATTTATCTCTCCAGTACATACACAGCCTTGCACCTACAGATGAATAAACATTTGTTGGATTTTCCTCCTAAGGGCTGCTGCCCACGGAAAGACGGAGGGCATCTGCCTTGGGGAGGAAGAGGAGCCGGATTGTGCTGTAAGTATAACTGAGTTCACTTGTTCAGGTGCCCTTGGCATACAGTAAGCGCTTAATAAGTGCTTTTTCATTCATTCATTCATTTCGGGATTCATCGATGATCCAACTCCAGGACTGGGAGTTAGGAAACTCTGGCTCTACCTGAGTCAGTAGGCATTTATTAGAGTGACAGACACCGGGGGTCCCCGAAATCCAGGCGCTCCCCACTAGGAAAGAGACCCTGGGGAAAGCACCCTCAGTCTCGCGGTCAGAATGCAAACTCCCAGAAGGCAGGGATGGCCGACCACTCCCCCTTCCCCCCTCTCCCCCCCAAGGTAATTTCGTGACCTCATTCCAACTGCGGAGCACTCAACGACGCGGATTTAGTGGAACTCTACAAAACTGTACAAAGTACAAGGCACACTGTGGACACCGGATTTACAGATTTTAAAAAATAACTCAATTTCTCCGTACTCCAAGGGGGCCGGGAATTAGTTTAGATCAACGTCTGACACATAGTAGGTGCTGCACATATGTTCATGGATTATATTGATTGAGCCTCAGTTTCTCCCTCTGTAAAATGGGGCTAATAATACTCCCCCCCCCTTCTCTTCCACCCAGCGGGTCTAGAAATGTGACCCGGGATTAGAGCTATTAAAAAGGCCTTTCGGAGAAAGGATAAATAACCCCTACGGGAGAGGAGGGGAGGGGGAGGGGGCCGCCGCTGCAGGAAGGCAAGAGAGGTGGAAGAGAGCCAAGAGGTCCCTTTAAAGGAGGAGGCCCCGCCCCTTCTGTTCTCCTCCGCGCCTGACTGGTCCAGGCCGGGCAGGGGGCGGGGCCGGGCGCAGGCTCCGCGGAGGGTGTGGGGGCGGGGTCTCGGGCCCGCCCGGCCCCCGCCCGGCCCCCGCCCCCTTTGTTCCCGCTGCCGCTGGAGGTGGCTGGAGAAGGGTGGTAGGTGCGCGCGGGCGTGTGGGGGTGTGAGCGCGGGCGCGAGGATGTGACGGGGGCGAGCGCGTGCGGGAGGGGGTGTGGATGGAGCTGGTCAGTTTCGGCCTCAGCTGTCAGGTCCATTTCACCGTAGAGCCTCAGGGCCCCAGCCACATGGAGGGCGCGCGGGCGAGCGCGGAGCTCCGGGCTTCTGCCGCCCGCTCCCCATGAGCCCGCCGCCGCCGCCGCCGCCTCGGGAGAGCATGTCACCTCCAGCCGCAGCCACAGCCGCCGCCGCTTCCTCCCGCCGCTCCCGCATCCCCCGGCGCTGGCTCTCTGACGCGATTCCCTGATCCATGCCAGAGGTCCCCGGAGGCCTGGGAGAGCCATGGCGAGCCAGGGAGACTGCTGCGTCAAGGTGGCCGTCAGGTAGGAGCGGGGTGTGTGTCCGTGTGTCCGTCGGGGGGGGCGGGGCTGCGGCTCTCCGCGCAGCTTTGTTCGGGTGCGGAGCCCGGACCCCCCCGCGCCGCGGGGGTCCGTGAGTGACCGCGCGTCCAGGCGGGGGGCTCCCGGGAGCGGGCCGGAGGGTGCTTTGTTTGGGAGATCACATCCACCTCTCCTCTGGGGAGCCCTTAATGAACAGAAGATCGAACAAACAAGGAAATCCGGTATTTCACACCCAGCCCGGCCCGGCCGGGGCATCTGTGGTTTCCTCTCCTACGCCCCGAGTGCTGTCTCGTTAGGGATTATTATTATTTTTTTAAGATTTTTTTTTTTAAACCAACCAATTCCAGGCTCTTGCCTATGCAGCCCCGCAGTGCTGGCTGCGGCCGGACTCGGATTCCCACCCCGCCCCCACCCCATCACCCCCTCCCCCCATCGCCCCCTCCCCTCCCCCCCGTCCGCCCGCACTGATGCTGCACCGTTTCTCTAACAAAGATCGCTTTCCCCGACCGAGGCGGTCGCCTTGGACGCGGCGGAGGGAGGGGGAGGCCGGTTTGGGGTCTGAGCGGGCTCGTGCCTCGGAGAGTGGGCCGGCCCCCCAGCGGGGAAGGACCGGGCGCGAGTCATTGTTCCCAGTGACTTCCATCAGCTCCGGATCCTGGGGCCGCGTCCGTACCTGGGGAAGGGGCGGCTACCTGGGGGCGAGTTTTGTGAGGCGCTGACAGATAGGGTGGGGGCGGGGAGGAGGCGCCCCGGGGGCTCCGATGGCGGGGAAGAGCGGCCGTGCCTCTCTCCGAGGTGAAAGCAGGAAATGCGGCACAGCTGGACCCCCGAGGCTGCCCCGGGATGGGGCAGCGCGGCTCCGCCGGACCCGCCCCGTGTCCGCGGGACCAGTGGGAGGCCGGGCAGGACGGTTCTGTTCTGGGTTTCTGCCCCGCTCCCCCCGCGCCCCTTCCCACCCCGGGCTGGGCTAGAACTGACTAAGCAGCTCAGCCCCTGGCGAAGGGCACGGCGGGGTCCCTAAAACGCGCCCCGGCCCCAGGACGGTCCTTGCTGCCGGGCGCCCCCGCCCAAAGCGGACCGGGACTGACTGACAGGGGACGAGGTGACAGTAGTCCGTGCCGGGGGCGGGAGGAGGGAGCATCCCCGACAGGCCCGGGCCGAGAGACAAAGAACCGCGCCGCAGGTGCCGCTGCACACACCTCGGGGCAGTGGGGGCAGGGGTCCGCCTGCAACCATAGCGAGATCCTGCAGAGGTCGAAGGGGGGAAGGTCCCCAGCAGGAATAGGAAGCATAAATGCAGCGTCTGGAGTGGGCTAGAGGCAGGGAGAGAGACCGCCATAAAAGGAGGATGCGGGCCAAGCTTGGCCCCTTCCCCTGGGGCCTTCCCACCCGCCCCGCCCCCATTATGAGCTCAAGGGCCTGAGAAAAGGGGGAGCAGTGAGAAGAGAGAAGGCAGAGCCGAGCTGGCTCCTTAGCGCCTTCCCCTTAAGGAGCACTTTGACTCTACAAAGCCTCCCCACCTCCACTCAGGCTCTCCTTTTTCAAGGAGAAGGGAGAACTCTTTGGGTTGTCCCTCACCTTGTAGAGGGAAGAGTCACCTCTACCTTGCAGGGAGTTGGTTGGGCTGGGGAAGAGACCCCACCCAGTCCCAGCTGGAGATGGACTATGAGATGATAAGGGGGAATAGGGAGGGGTTCTGTCACATGTGAGTCCATGAGGACCAAGCACCCCTGCTCCCTTAGCAGCAGCTGGATGGAGGGCTGCGGGATCCAGGGGAAAGGTGCCCGGACCCCAGGGAGAGGGCCCAGGAGGGCCGGAGCCGGGGGAAAGGGGGCCCCAGACCCCAGGGAGCGGGCCCAGGAGGGCCGGAGCCGGGGGAAAGGGGCCCAGGACCCAAGGGAGAGGGCCCAGGAGGGCCGGAGCCGGGGGAAAGGGGCCCAGGACCCAAGGGAGAGGGCCCAGGAGGGCCAGAGCCGGGGGAAAGGGGCCCAGGACCCAAGGGAGAGGGCCCAGGAGGGCCGGAGCCGGGGGAAAGGGGGCCCCGGACCCCAGGGAGCGGGCCCAGGAGGACTAGAGCCGGGGGAAAGGGGGCCGCGGGCCCAGGAGGGCCGGAGCCGGGGGAAAGGGGCCCAGGACCCAAGGGAGAGGGCCCAGGAGGGCCGGAGCCGGGGGAAAGGGGCCCCAGACCCAAGGGAGAGGGCCTAGGAGGGCCTGCAGTAACCTGCACCCTGTTCTCCCTCACTCCCGCAGTGCAGCCTTCAGGAGAACACACTGGGACCTGAATGGGCAGCCAGCCGTGAAAGGCAGAAAATGCTGCCCAGAGCCCAGCTTCTATCCAAGATCTGAGAAGGGGTGGGGCTGGGGGTGGGGGAAGCCTGAGAGAGAGGGGAGCAGATGGCCCCATGGGGGACAGGAGAAAATTGACAGTTTCTTTGACCTCCTTCCCTGACAAATTGAAGCTCAATACAGGAAAAAGAGAATTGCTGAGTAGTCATAGCCCACCTGGGGTCATGTGGCCATACCCAGACAGACTGGGGAGAGGGGTTAGGGTAGAGAAGGTCCAAGTCTCCAAGAGGAAGTCATCCCTTTGGATGTTTTCTCTTTATGTTCCCCAAGTCCTTCCTTGTGTCTAAGTAAAATGCTTTCCAAGTATTAGTTCTCAGGGACCCCGGAGCTCAAATCTGGGAATGGAAAGGCTAGAGTAGTTGAATGAGGGGTAAGTGTGTGTGTAGGGGGACACAGACAGGTTGAGAGGTACTAGACTAGGTCGCCTTGGTCCCGTATGAGGAAATGTGTTATTTAACCCAATGCCAGGGTGAATGGAAGGAGAAATGGGGAGGGAGAGGGCAGATAGAAGGAATGGGAAGGGAGAGGTCAGCAGAAAGCTTAGGGACCAAGGTTCTTGGGCAGGGAGTGGGCATGAAGGGGCCTGAGCAGTCAGCAGAGCAGGCTCCTGGAGCAGCCACAGGACACCCTCTTTTCTTCCCCACCCCCCTGTATAAGCAGACCCCCTCCTCCTCTCCAGGGGGCCCAACCTCATCTGCTAGGAGGAGGGGAGGAAGGTAGGCTCCCTAGCAGTCCTTGGGCAGAATTCTGAGGGGAGCCACGGAACCAGCCTGGTCAGCAGGATCATTGCACCGTTGGCCCCGTTCCTTCCTGGGCCCTGTCTGCTCAGCTGGGATCATCCCTTTATCCTTATCCTCTAATCTCCCCTGGGTGTAAGGGCCCCCAGGCTGCCTTGGTCTCACTGGTCCTTCAGACACTGACCTTTACCCCTTGGGGTGGGGTGGGGAGGAAGGCCAAGATGACCCGCAGAGGTCAGCGTGCTGTCAGGGGCCCCAGGCCTCTGAGAAAGCAGGCTGAGCAAGTAGAGGTTTAGAACAGAGACTGGCTCTTAGGAAGCTGTTAGAAGTCTGAAATTGGGGAAGGAAGCAGAGTCACGTGGTGAGTTTATTTAAGCCCCTTCCAAGCCCCAGGCTTCCCCCCACAGAGAAGGGGCCCTGCTCCTGCTTTCTCTGAGACTGTTAATGCCTTCACATTTCTCTGAGCTTCCTTGGGGATTTAGAGAGGGAAGCCTCCTCAGAAACCATTTTACAAACAAGGAAACTGAGGTCTAGAGAACTAAGTACTTTGCATCAGGGCAACATTTGAAGTCTTCCCTAACTCTCTGTCCTGTGAGCTAGCTGGCACTGCTCTCACTGATGGGCAAGGGAGAGGAGCCTGAGGGTCAGGCCAAGTCCTGGTCCTACCGTTTGCAATTCTCATGTCCTAGGGAAGCCACTGAGGGTTTGAGTTAGGCACTAAGTGATTGAGAATGGGCCCGAAGAAGTTGGACACCCACCTCCCGCACCTCCAAGTTTTAAGCTGCAGAAATTCTAGTGGCAGAGACCAATGTATTCATCAGGCAATAGTTAAGCACTTGCTATGTGAGCCCTGCCCACAGGGAGCTGGCCCTCTCCTAGGCCACACGGGTGCCAATCCCAAGTGTAATGGAGGCCTGGGGGGAAGGCTTCTGGAAGGAGGGTGTGGGTATAACCTGCATCTGGGGCCCGGAGCTGGGCCTCCCACAGTGTCCTCCCATTAGACCTACTGCCAGGGGCAGGGCTGGTCCCTCATAGCCCTGAAGCTCAGCACAAGGCCGGGCACCTGGGAAACCCTTCTTACACTGACTGTCAGTGGGGCCTTCTGTCTGGAGGAGGAAGTAAACTGTAATAACCACATTACCCCGGAAACCTCTGAAAAAGGCTCAAGTCTCCCTGAACCCTGCTGCTTCTGATTGGGTCTGAGCAGTGGGAAACAGCAGCCTTCAAAGGGACAGGCAAAATCGGTTGCTTGAAACTCCTCTCATTTTGTCCTCCACCTTCTTGGGGAGCAGTTTCTCCCTCCCCCCACCTGTAAATAATCTCTTGGCTTCTGCCGTTTCTGGGCTGAGACTAACACAAAATGTAGGGGTCAGGCTCCGACCCACGCCATTCTTACACAGACTCTGCCTTTACACGTGGGGTTCCTTTGGGGCTGCCTATCTCTCCTTATCTGTAAAATACAACGGTCATACCCAAGGTTTCCAAGGACTCTCTAGCTCTATTCCAGGGAAATGGAAGCCCTTTGAAAGCAGAGGATTCTATTTCTGAGCTCCAGCACCCAAAGTACTCCTTTTTTAAATTGAATAGAACATTTCATAATTCTGTGTTTAAAGCCTATCTTAATGAACCATGAGTATTCTCTTTAAGGTAATCCTGGGATAAATTGTTTTGGAGAAAAAAATTTACTGCCAGTAACTAACATTTATAATCTCCCTGTATTATGCCGTTTCTCTTCAAAATTGTATAAATACATAAATTATGGTTTCATATAATGGTGGAGTAGGCGCCAGGGTGAAGTGACAAAAAAGCCTGAAGTGGGAATCCAAAGCCCTCCCTCCTTATTCTATTTCAGACCTAACTCAAACAAGCTGTGTGACCTTGAGAAAGTCATTTAATGCCGGTCCTCCTATCAAATGAGGATCATTAAGAAGTCCCAATTCTAGAACTCATAGAAAAAATGGGAACATGAAATGACATAATGAATATAAAAATACTTTGAAAGCTCGACTAATACAAATGGAAGAAAATAGTGGGGATGAGGCTAAATGATAATTTCTTAGGTTTCTTAAACAGGAAGAATGGCTCTAATTGGGGCCGGGACTAGGCATTTGCGCCACCAGACTTGGAATTTGCATTTAGGAATTGGGTTTCTCCACTCCCACCTCAACACCTCCCCTACAAGGTGTGACTTGTGTGACTTGACTTGTCACAAAACAAACACCCAAATTCCTTGAAGAGGATGTTAGAAAATAGACTCATTTGTGGCCATATTAAACTTTCCTTTGCACATTCCTTCCCCCACCCTCAGCACCTTGCTATTACACCTGAGCAGCCTCTTGCCTTGCCTACCTTAGGTCCCAGCCCTATTTGTGAGCACCAGCTAATCCTTCCTAAATATATCTCCCCCTCCCTTCCCAAGTATGTGTGAGAAAAGTTCCATGGGTCCCACCCCCCATTCTAAGATGCTCCTTTGCTGCATTGCAATGCTCTCTGGGGCTTATTTTTTGTTACTTCCGTAAGAGGATGGGGGTTGGCTCGGGTGCAGCCTGTGCAGCCCTCCCCTCACACAGGAGCTGGAGGGCTGCAGTCCTGGGCTGTCTTTTCCCTCCACCATCCAGTTTAGAGATCATTCTGAGACACGCTGCTTCAGCCTCCTTCCTCTCCTTGACCTTAGAAAAGGAAGTTGGTTATAGGTTGCACAGTCCAAGGGCTGGGAGAATCATAGCTCTCCCCCATATATCCTCCTTCAGTCCCCCGTCTTCTGTTCTCTCTGTTAGATTCATCTATGGCTATTGGCAAGGAGGTTAGGGATGGGGAGGGACTATATAGGAAAAGTGATGGCAGGTCTGGGACCTGGGGGGAATCAAGGGAGGGCCCAGACCGATTGAAGTGGGAAAAATAGCTCATGCAGCCATACTTATTCCTCTCTGGCTAGTAGGTGAAGGAGAGGTTGGGTGTTAGCAGTCTGGGGAACAAGGGAAGAGGTATTCTCCTAGAGGGGTCCAGGGCATCAGAGAGGCAAAAGAGAGGAAGCCAAGCCCCTCCCTACCTTTGGGATGCCTCTGTTTCCTGCCCCCTGCTCTTGGCTAGAAACCTATGGCTGATGCTGGTGCCAGCCCATCCCATCTCTAGGGGACTCTTGTAACGTGGGATCTGGATGGCCCTTTAATTCTCCCCCCATTATAGAACAGGCAATTGAGACCTCAAGATCTTAAAATCTCAGAGCTGGCCTGGAGTCTTCCTCCGAGGTCCTCTGCACCTAATATTGCCAGCCTGGTCCTCTGATTCCATTCATTCTCTCCGAAGCCACGTGGGCAGGGACTGTGGGCCTAATGGGGAGCAAGGAGCTAATACACAAATCTTGGAGAGATTAATCTCTCTTTGTGTCTGTTCATCTATCTCTTGTCTCTGTCTCTGTCTCTGTCTCTCTCTGTCTATCTTTTCTGGCTTTCTCTCTGTCTCTGTCTCTGTCTCATTGTCTCTCTTTTCTGTCTCTCTCTTTCTTCTCTCTGACTCTGTCTCTGTGTCTGTCTCTCTGTCTTTCCCTCTTTTTCTCTCTCTCTGAGTCCAGAGCTGAGACACTGAGTAACTGGTCTTTGGTTAGTTAGTTAGAATTGGTCCCCGGTTCCTCCTTTCTTAGCCCAGCCTTCCTCCCCTGTCTGTGATGGCCAGAGCAGTTACCAGAGGATAGGGTTTAGGGACCAAACAGGAAACTGGGGAGACCCAGGAGAGCAGCCATGACTGGGGAGAGCAAACTCACTTCTTTCTCTGATCTTTCTCTAAGCATAGCAAACCCGCCTGTTGCTCTACATTCCTCAACTATGGAGCCATCCATCCCTAGAGGATTTTGGGCTGCTCCCGGCCAGATGCTGCCACTTCTCAGGGTCTCTCCCAGAGCCAGACTCAGGGCTCGGTCTCCAGGGAGGCCATGAGAAACCCTTGGCCAGATGTCTTTACAGCCCCCCCGCTTCGGGGGGGGGGGTAAGAGATGGAGACTAGGGGCTGGCAGGGTGTGTCCCAGGGGTGAAGTTAGAGCCCAACTGAGCCTGGGCTTCCCCCAGAACGGGGCTGAAGGGTCTGCCTCCTACCCATTCCTTGGCTGGTCAACTCCTCAGAGGAGAGGAAGGCTGGGAGGCAGACACTGGATTGGGGTACCCTGAGTTCTTCCCCATCTGGTTTGAAAGTGGAAGGCATGGGAAGACCCTTCAAGGGCCTCCTTGCCCCAAGAGTAGAAGATGGAGGTGGGCATATCCTCTGGTCAGACAGGGCTAACCCACTTTGCTCACACACACACTTCTTGGGACACAGACATAGGGCTAACCAACCCTACACATAAATACACACACATACTCACTCTGAGACACAGGTAGTGGGCTGGAGGCCAGAGAAGGCAGGCTGAGGGGAACCCCCCTTTCCTCCAAAGCCTCTTTCACGGACCTCTCCTATTTCCACAGCCAGGCCTGAGCCAGGCCAAACCAAGCAGGAGAAACCTAGTGAAGCAGAAAGTTTGGGATCTGGGGTCAAGTGCCAGGGTTCGATTCTCTTCTCTTCCTTCCTCTAATCCCAGAGTCAGGAAAATCTGAACTCAGACTCTGCCTGTAAATAGATGAATAAATAGGTAGTTGTAAGCAAATCATTCCCTTCATCTCCTCCAGGCTTAGTTTCTTCCTCTGTGAAAGGGAGGATCATAGCACTTCCCTCACAGGATCTCTTCCGTTTTTTGTCCCCGAGCCTTTTTCCTTGGAGGTCTGGGAGCAGGAAGAGGAATTTGGGGAGGGGAATGGGGCTAGGACTGAATCCCAGTCCTCTCTGAGGATCTCATTGAGATCCCTGTGCCTGTGTGTGTGATTCCCTAGCCGGCTTCTGTTCCTGACTCTTTTTTCATCATGTGTCCAGGGTGCAGAGAGAAGCGAGCACAAAAGGGGGGCCCTTAACTGGTCCCCGGTTCCTCCTTTCTTTGCCCAGCCTTCCTCCCCTGCCTGTGATGGAGCCATAAAACAAGGACCTTTAACCCCATAGTACAAAGCCGCCCAGTCAGGGGGGTCAGACTGGGTCTTTCCCTTTTCCTTTTCTGAGGAGTGGATGGTGAGTGTCTAAAAGAATTGGGGCTAGGGGCACAGACTTGGGGAAGGCAAACCCTCAATATGAAGACAAAGGACCAGAGTATATGTGGAAAACCTCAGTCCTGGGGCTGGGGGAGGAAAGCCCCCTTTCTCCTCACCCTTTAAAGAGCCAGTGTTCCTCTGAAACTCCAAGAACATCGGTCCTCTCATAGGCTCCTCTGCTTCATCTCCTTTGGGGCTGAGACAAGGGAGGGCCCCTGGGGTGTCTGGGAGCCAGACCCCAGGAGAGTAGGGCTCAGTCTCCCGCTTTCTGTGAGAGCCTGAGAGAGCTCAGAGCAGCTGAGCTGGCAGGAGGCCAGGGGGAGGAGGAGGACAGGATGCTCATTAGAGTAGGGATGCGGAGAGACACTGGTTAGTGTGTCTGCCTTGGGACTTCTTGGGTCCTTTGCTGGGCTCCTTGAGGGATCACAGGAGCTGGATTAGAACTAGAAAGGACTTTTAAGGTCATTTAATTCAGACGCGTGACGCCAATGGTACCACACACTCAAGTGCCGCCTGAACCAGGTTATAGCAGAATCGAAATATTTAATAAATTTTTAAAAAACCCTACGTAACATTTGCATTTTAAAACTTAAAGTCATATGTATTTCCACAAGGATCCTTATGTACAGATTCCTGGCCGGTTTCTATTTGAGTTGATACCACTGCTATCATCCAACCCCTTCATTTTATAGAGAAATTGATCACAAAGAGGTGAAGGGAATTGCCTAGATATTGATAGAACGGAGGTTTGAACCCCATTCCTCTAAATTCCAGATCCAGATTGGATTATGCTGTGGGTAGGATCTGATGCTTTTCAAAACCCCTGGCCAGAATTGAGATTAAGATATAATTGGGAAATATTTAACAAAATAAAAATATAATAGAACATAATGTTAATATTGGGAAATATGCAATAAAATAAATAAAAACATAATAGGACGTAGATAATGTTAATATGTGGTTTTTTAGATCACTGTGCAGTCTGCGGGATTCTTTATAAATGGGTTTTTTTCTTGACTTCACTAATTTCCTCTATAAAATAGTGGGGAGGATCTGTCCTGCTTCTTGGGACTGAGAGGCTGTTGGCAAGCTTTGGTGGCTGTCTAGCTTCAGTCACAAGCTCCCTACAACAGGTTTTCTGATTCATCCCATTCCAATGCCTGGGGATGGATTTATCCGAAAATTGCAGAATCTCTTTCTTTGAACATTTCCATTCTTTAGCTCCCCCCTTCAAGATGAGTGACTTACACAGGAAGTTCTTCCTGCTACCTAATTTTAAATTGGTTGAGCTGAGTTCCATCACTTTAGTAGAGTGGGCAGCGTGACGTGCTAAGAGAGGGGAGGACACGGGAGTTGGAGGCTTGTGCTGGGGCTGCCCTCCCCAGGTTTGGAAGCAGGGCTTGGGTGGCTGAGGTTCTGTCCTAGCAGTGATTGTGCTTGCTTGAGAGAGAAGGAGAGAGGGACGGTGCCAGGGGGGAGATCTCATGGCAGAAGCTGTCTGGCTACCAGAATATTCCCAAGTGCAGCTTCCCTTGTGGTCCACGCTCTCCCGTAGAATTGAGCCTTTTTGAGAGCTGCCTGAAGCTATGTGCATAGAGAACACCAAAGGACTTGGCGGTGATTAAAATCTGCAGAAACTGGGAATATTCCCCTGTCAGAGGGCCGTGGGACATCCAGGGACCCTAATAAGTTTCCTCCTGGTCTGGGATGAGGACCAAGGAGAGACTTTACCAGCCTTTAATGAGTGGCTACTCTATGTTAAGCTTAAAGGCTCCAACTAATATTGATTGGTAGATCAGAAATTAGCTCCAGAGAGGAACATTACCTCCCCATGATTTACCTTCTCTCATCCTAGATCTTAAATCTCTAGAAAAGTGTTTTCAATAAGGATGAATGAAGCTTGAGATAAGCACATATCTATAGTTTCTGCTGGTTGGGGGTCACTGGAGTTCAGATTGGGGGTACACACTAAATTTGGTTCCAGTGTAGTGAGCTCCTGGAGACCATCAGATTCCCTGAAGGGATGATCTGGCCAAGTTGTGATTGGGATCCAAATCCCCAAGATTGATCTAATAAACAGAATGGATGAAGGATCCCCTGCTGACCAGTATTAGGACTGGAACCATAAATGGCTGCTGAACTTTAAACCTGGGCAAGATCATAAGATTGAGTCTTAAAAAAAACAACTTTTTTTCTCTCCTAAGAAAAAAGTTTCAGGTTTAGCCCAGTTTTAATTAGGAGGATGGCTTGAGTTCCTGTCTTCAGAATTCTCGTACAGATGGGAACTGAATCTTCTCGGCATT
Organism: Sminthopsis crassicaudata; assembly: GCF_048593235.1. Classification (NCBI taxonomy): domain Eukaryota; kingdom Metazoa; phylum Chordata; class Mammalia; order Dasyuromorphia; family Dasyuridae; genus Sminthopsis; species Sminthopsis crassicaudata. The sequence goes on along the minus strand of NC_133620.1, from coordinate 95,973,469 downwards.
TACCAAAAAGCTGAGCTTTCTCTTCCAAGCTCACAAGTGGCCTGTAGAGGAATAACAGAATAGCACCCGTGCAGCCCCGGAGGGATGTCATCATTCATGTAATACAGAGGAAACAGCTTGCCTTGCAGGCAGAAGGGCTGAGTGCAGTTCCTGGCTCTGACGGTTACTGGCACTTAAACTGTGAGGAGGTGATACAGAGACCGCTGAACCAAATGAACTCTATGGTCTCTTCCAGCTATGAAAAATTTTGTGATCTGTAAAATGGGTATAATACTTGTCTCCTTTAGCAGGACTCTGGGAGGAGCCATGTAAATCTATTTGTCTAGAAAGCACATTTGTGAATCCCTCAGAGTGTGAGGGATCAGGAATACCTTCTCTGCAGATGTAGTTTGTTAAGGGTCCATGACTCCAGTCAGGGGAGGAAGGAGAGAACATATCCCAGGGACCCCTCCTGTTGTCCCTTCTGGCTTAGCTTTGGGGTTGCAGCTGACTCACACTAGGGATGCCTTTTATGGATGGGTTGGAGGAGAAGGCCATTGACATCCCTTCCAGGTCTCAAGTTCTTTGACTCCCTGATTCTTGCCGTGTTGCCGCCCTCCCCAGCTCACGCTGACACTGCCGCCCAGTCTCTTTCTTCTCTACCTGGAGTGGTCACCATTTCCTTGTCCAGCTCGCTTTACAGATAAGGAAACTGAGGCAAGCAGAATGAAATTTCTTGTCATACAGCTAGTAAGTCTCTGGGGGTAGATTTGAACTCGGATTTCCCGACTCCAGGCCTGGCTCTGTTCACTGCATCGTGCAGCTGTTAGGGGTACCAAGAAATAAATCGGTCCTCTCTCCCAAGGAATTTACATTCTAATGGGGAGCCAGTATATTAACAGGAATATACAAGATAATTCCTGGAGATGAGAGGTTGGTGGGGCAGGAAAAGGAGCCAAAGCAGGGTGCAGCGGAGTAAGGATTTGGGGGACAGGATGTTGAGGGCCAGATCCTAGCTGGGGGTCAGAGCTGTAACTGGAGGCTGAGCTTGGGGGCCAAGGAATTGGGGAGGGCCCTTCCTCCGCTCCTGCTCCCCCCCAGGTTGCTGGGCCCCCCCTACAGGTGCCACTTGGCGCAGCATCCTTGGGATCCCCTCATTTCAGAGCGGCCTTTGGTCCCCTCCCTGCGTGTTTCTCCGAGGAGCTCTGCGAATGCTGAGCTCAGCACTCTCCCCGCTGGAGCTGCTGCCTTTGTCTGGGAGAGGCGGCACTCGCTCTCCTCGCTGCCGCCCGTTAGCCTGCGTCTGGGCCGCCTGGGTGTGCGCTGGAGAGAGAAGGGGGAAAGGGAGAGGGCCATTCCTACAGGAGCCCTCTCCCCTTCATTGCGGACAGAGGAAGCTTGTGAGCCCTTGCCGCCCGTGCCAGATCCTGCCCCTGAAAAGGCTTCAGGCCGGGCAGTGCCAAGCAAGGAATAGATTGGGCTCTGTTCTGGGAGGCTCAGGGTGGGGGGGGAGCTTCCCCACCCCCAGCCTGAGACACAGCTTGCCTCCAGAAGGGGGGAGGAGGAACTGGGGCTGGTGCTCGGGCACCCCTTCTCCTTCTGTGAGAAGGAAAGGGGATGCCCCCCCCCCCCCGGGCTGGGGGAGGGGCGCAAGGAGTTCCAGGTTCCCCTTCCTTCCTCTGCCCTCAGACTTTCTACACTTGAGCTTTCTACACCCACACTGACTCACAGCCCTGCCCCCAGGCCCAGGGTGGGGAGAGCTGTGCTTATCTACGGCCCTGAGCCCTTCTGCCTTCCAGTAGCAGCCTCACCCCTTGGGGATCCCACAGTGCCCAGGAGAGGCTTCCCAGGTCAGAGCCGGAGAGCCCTTTGAGAAAAATTAGTCCAGTTTTATCTCCCCCAACACAGTCCCAGCTTCCCACCCCATTTTACAGATGGGAAACTGAGGCTCAGAAAAGTTAAGAGGCTTGCCTCAGCTTTCTCTGGTAGCAGATATCAGATAACAATGGGAAAAGAACAGTACTCCCTCCTGTTTCAGCTGCTTTGTCTGTCTTCCTTCCTCTGATTCCTCTGTAGATAGATAAAGCATGCACCCAGAGCTAAAAGCCGGGGATACCCATACTAGCATGGTTGGTTGGCCCTGCTGCCCTCAGAGCTTACTTTCTCTATTTTTTTCCTTTTTGGGGGGAGGCAGACAGGATTAGATGATTTCAGGGTCACACAGCTGAGATCCTATTTTGAACATGGGCCTCCTGACTCCAGGGGAGGTGCTCCATCCATCCCAGAATGGGGGGAGTCCAAGCGTGTGAACTCTGTTCCAGGCTGGGGGTGGGATGAGCGGTATAATTGCCAAAGAGGGGAGAGGGGTTTCCCGATGAAGGGACCCAGGATTACAGAGAGCTGCTAAGCAATTGCTGAGCAGAGCTGGATTTTCCAAGCCTCAAAGAAAGTGCTTGACTCTTTGTATTTTATCTTCCTCTGAGACAGGTGGGCCTCTTGGGGTTGGCCAAAGCAAACTCGGCTTATAAAGAGTCAAGAAGGCTCTGTTGCCCCCCGCCCCCACCCGAACAGGCCATCCTCAGGGACCCTGATTCGATTTCTCCAATCATTAGAGCTGCCATTTGCTAGAGGTAATTAAATGGTATTTGAATTGGATCCAGAAAATCCCATCATTGGGAGGAAGAAAGCCTGGGAGGGAAGAGCCTTTTCAAACCTCTGGGGCTGCAGAACTCAAAGTCGCCCTTTCTCTCCAGGAAAAAGGACCTCCAGCCTTGGAGGATGCTAAGTGTTGCTTGTCCACTGCCCTCTGCTCTCTGAGGATCCTACCTCCCGCCTGCTGAGAGTTTTAGGGCTGTTAAAGCAGTAGCTGTGCATTGTCTTTTGGGGTCTCAGGATAATTCTATAGGAAAGTGTGCAAGTACCGTCATCTCCATCTCACAAGGTGCAGAGCCTGGGTCATTGGGAGGCTTAGAAGTGGGACCCCAGCCTCCTCTCACACCCTACTTGGTCCTCTTCTAAGAATTCCCTACCGTCTATCCCCAAGGGGTCTGTGAACAGAGAGCTGGAGCTGGCTGCACTGACTGCGGGGGGGCTGCTTCAGATCACAGATTTAGAGCTGGAAGGGACCTCCCATGGCATCGGGGGTTGGATGCTAAGGGCCAGCTCGCCCAAAATCACATAGACAATGAAGTTCTGACCTCTGATTTGAACTTGGACTATAACATCACATGAGGGATAGTAGAGGTTATCAAATTCTGCTTTCTCATTTTTTTTTCTTTTTTTTTTTTATTAATTTTATAATTATAACATTTTTGTCATTTTATTTTTCAAGTAATGGACATTTATTCTCCCTTACCTCCTCATCTCCTCCCAATCCACTGAAAAAAAATCAGAATCCCATGCAAAGAGCCACCCCCACCTCCCATTTTACAGATGACTTGTTTAAGTTCATACTGATAGTAATGTCAGAAACAGTCCAGAGTCCAGGCTCTTTGCACTGTAGCACCCTGCCCCATTCCCTTGACTCCAGATCTGTGGCTTTGTCAGCTATACCAGGCCCAGTACAGAAAGGAGAGCTGGGAGCCTTTCCCTTCAGAGCCACTCTGTGCTGGAGCCTGCAGACTTGCCACCTCTCCCCTGCCTTTGATGACTGTATGTCTGTGATTACCCTCAAATTGGGGTAATCCTTCCTGATTGAAGAGGCAATCTAACAGAAGCTCCGTGGCTGCAGGAACTGCTGTATCTCTGGAATCTAGATTGGACTGAATGGAATGGAATAGAAGCTTTGGCTGCTCTGCTAGAAGCCCCGATTCATTCGGAGTTTGAAGTCTGAACTTCTAGCTCCTATGTTGAGTTTTCACACCATCATTGAAGCTCATTTTTTGCACAGACATCCTTCTTGTATTCCTTCTTACAGTGAAATGGCAGTTTTTTACATCTGCCCATCTTTTCCTCCATTCCAAGGGAATGGAGAGGGGACTGAAGATCTCGGAGCCTTTCTCTCACACTCAATATTGCTAGAATGCTAGTGGAGCCATAGGGCCTCCATAGAACATTGCTTCAAAAGATGGGCCTTTGTTTCAGGGAAAACTTGACGTTGGGGGTCAAGCCCTGTAATTTCCCATTCCCATTATTTCTTAAAAGGGAAGCTCTGGAGAAGAGCTCCTGTGATTCATAGCTCTGCCTCTCCTCCTGTTTGTTCAGCGTATTTGTCCATAAGAACCACTTGACACTTCTTGGCCGGATGTGAGTGGGATTTGGGGTGGTGGTCTTGTTTTCAGAGTCCTTGGGCATCCCCTTCCCCAGTGTGGTTCCTGATAGGCTCCTTTTCCTTCTGAGCTCATCCCGCTCATCTTTACCTCCTGCCCTTCCTGCCCCCCATCCTACCCTACCCTTGCAAGATTTCTTACCACATGGACCCACATTTAATACCACATACTAAGATTAGATCAAAATGGGTCCAAGATTTAGGCATAAAGAACAAGATCATAAATAAATTAGAGGAACATAGGATAGTTTACCTCTCAGACTTGTGGAGGAGGAAGGAGTTTGTGTCCAAGGAAGAACTAGAGACCATTATTTTTTTTTTTTTTCTATTTATTTATTTTTTTTTATTTTATTTTATAATTATAACATTTTTTGACAGTACATATGCATGGGTAATTTTTTACAACATTATCCCTTGCACTTACTTCTATTCAGATTTTTTCCCTTCCTCCCCCAACCCCCTCCCCCAGATGGCAAGCAGTCATATATGTTAAATATATTACAGTATAATTTAGATACAGTATATGTGTGTAGAACCGAATTTTTTGTTGCACAGGAAGAATTGGATTCAGAAGGTAAAAATAACAGTTTACATTCATTTCCCAGTGTTCCTTTTCTGGATGTAGCTGGTTCTGTCCATCACTGATCAGTTGGAATTGGATTAGTTCTTCTCTATGTTGAAGAAATCCCCTTCCATCAGCATACATCCTCGTACAGTATCATTGTTGAAGTGTATAATGATCTTCTGGTTCTGCTCGTTTCACTCAGCATCAGTTGATGTAAGTCTCTCCAAGCCTCTCTGTATTTCTCCTGTTGGTCATTTCTTATAGAACAATAATATTCCATAACATTCATATACCATAGTTTACCCAACCATTCTCCAATTGATGGACATCCATTCATCTTCCAGCTTCTAGCCACTATGAAAAGGGCTGCCACAAACATTTTGGCACATACAGGACCCTTTCCCTTCTCTAGTAGTTCCTTGGGGTATAAGCCCAGTAGTAGTATGGCTGGGTCAAAGGGTATGCACATTTTGATAACTTTTTGGGCATAATTCCAGATTGCTCTCCAGAATGGTTGGATTCTTTCACAACTCCACCAACAATGCATCAGTGTCCCAGTTTTCCCACAGCCCCTCCAACATTCATCGTTATTTGTTCCTGTCATCTTAACCAATCTGACAGGTGTGTAATGATACCTCAGAGTTGTCTTAATTTGCATTTCTCTGATCAATAGTGATTTGGAACACTCTTTCATATGAGTGGAAATAGTTTTAATTTCATCATCTGAAAATTGTCTGTTCATATCCTTTGACCATTTATCAATTGGAGAATGGCTTGATTTCTTGTAAATTAAAGTCAATTCTCTGTATATTTTGGAGATGAGGCCTTTATCAGAACCTTTAACTGTAAAAATGTTTTCCCAATTTGTTACTTCCCTTCTAATCTTGTTTGCATTAGTTTTGTTTGTGCAGAAACTTTTTAATTTGGTGTAATCAAAATGTTCTATTTTGTGATCAATAATGGTCTCTAGTTCTCCCTTGGACACAAACTCCTTCCTCCTCCACAAGTCTGAGAGGTAAACCATCCCATGTTCCTCCAATTTATTTATGATTTCGTTCTTTATGCCTAAATCTTGGACCCATTTTGATCTAATCTTCGTATGTGGTGTTAAATGTGGGTCCAGGCCTAGTTTCTGCCATACTAATTTCCAGTTTTCCCAGCAGTTTTTGTCAAATAATGAATTCTTATCCCAAAATTTGGGATCTTTGGGTTTGTCAAAGATTAGATTGCTATTTTTATTCACTATCTTGTCCTGTGAACCTAACCTATGCCACTGATCAACTAGTCTATTTCTTAGCCAATACCAAATGGTTTTGGTGACTGTTGCTTTATAATATAGCTTTAAATCAGGTACACTTAGACCACCTTCCTCTGACTTTTTTTTCATTAGTTCCCTTGCAATTCTCGACCTTTTATTCTTCCATATGAATTTTGTTGTTATTTTTTCTAGGTCATTAAAATAGTTCCTTGGGAGTCTAATTGGTATAGCACTAAATAAATAGATTAGTTTGGGGAGTATTGTCATCTTTATTATATTCGCTCGGCCTATCCAAGAACATTGAATGTCTTTCCAATTATTTAAATCTGACTTTATTTTTGTGGCAAGTGTTTTGTAATTTTGCTCATATAATTCCTGACTCTCCTTTGGTAGATATATTCCCAAATATTTGATACTATCGACTGTTATTTTGAATGGAATTTCTCTTTGTATCTCTTGCTGTTGGATTGTGTTGGTAATGTATAAAAATCCTGAGGATTTATGTGGATTTATTTTGTATCCCGCGACTTTGCTAAAATTCTGAATTATTTCTAATAGCTTTTTAGCAGAGTCTTTGGGGTTCTCTAAGTATACCATCATGTCATCTGCGAAAAGTGACAATTTGATTTCTTCACTTCCTACTCTAATTCCTTGGATCTCTTTCTCGGCTCTTATTGCCAAGGCTAGAGTTTCTAGTACTATATTGAATAGTAATGGTGATAGTGGGCAACCTTGTTTCACTCCTGATCTTACAGGGAAAGGTTCTAGTTTATCACCATTACATATGATGTTTACTGAAGGTTTTAAATATATGCTCCTTATTATTTTAAGGAATAGTCCATTTATTCCTATACTCTCAAGCGTTTTTAGTAGGAATGGATGTTGGATTTTATCAAATGCCTTTTCTGCATCTATTGAGATGATCATATGGTTTTTATTAATTTGATTATTAATATGGTCAATTATACTAATAGTTTTCCTAATATTAAACCAGCCCTGCATTCCTGGTATAAATCCCACTTGGTCATAGTGTATTATCCTGGGGATGATTTTCTGAAGTCTATTTGCTAATATCTTATTTAAGATTTTAGCATCAATATTCATTAAGGAAATTGGTCTATAGTTTTCTTTCTCAGTTTTCGATCTACCTGGTACTAGAGACCATTATTGATCACAAAATAGACAATTTTGATTACATCAAATTAAAAAGTTTCTGCACAAACAAAACTAATGCAAACAAGATTAGAAGGGAAGTAACAAATTGGGAAAACATTTTTACAGTTAAAGGTTCTGATAAAGGCCTCATCTCCAAAATATACAGAGAATTGACTTTAATTTATAAGAAATCAAGCCATTCTCCAGTTGATAAATGGTCAAAGGATATGAACAATTTTCAGATGATGAAATTAAAACTATTTCCACTCATATGAAAGAGTGTTCCAAATCATTATTGAGCAAATTAAGACAACTCTGAGGTATCATTACACACCTGTCAGATTGGCTAAGATGACAGGAAGAAATAATGATGAATGTTGGAGGGGCTGTGGGAAAACTGGGACACTGATGCATTGTTGGTGGAGTTGTGAAAGAATCCAGCCATTCTGGAGAGCAATCTGGAATTATGCCCAAAAAGTCATCAAACTGTGCATACCCTTTGACCCAGCCATACTACTACTGGGCTTATACCCCAAGGAAATACTAAAGAAGGGAAAGGGACTTGTATGTGCCAAAATGTTTGTGGCAGCCCTTTTCATAGTGGCTAGAAGCTGGAAGATGAATGGATGTCCATCAATTGGAGAATGGTTGGGTAAATTATGATATATGAATGTTATGGAATATTATTGTTCTGTAAGAAATGACCAACAGGAGAAATACAGAGAGGCTTGGAGAGACTTACATCAACTGATGCTGAGTGAAACGAGCAGAACCAGAAGATCGCTATACACTTCAACAATGATACTGTACGAGGATGTATGCTGATGGAAGTGGATTTCTTCAACATAGAGAAGAGCTAATCCAATTCCAACTGATCAGTGATGGACAGAATCAGCTACATCCAGAAAAGGAACACTGGGAAATGAGTGTAAACTGTTATTTTTACCTTTTGAATCCAATTCTTCCTGTGCAACAAAAAATTCGGTTCTACACACATATATTGTATCTAGAATATATAGTAATATATTTAACATGTATAAGATTGCCTGCCATCTGGGGGAGAGGGTTGGGGGAGGAAGGGAAAAAATCTGAACAGAAGTAAGTGCAAGGGATAATGTTGTAAAAAATTACCCATGCATATATATGTACTGTCAAAAAAAATGTTATAATTATAAAACAAAATAAACATTAAATAATAAAATAAAAAAAAAATAAAAAAATAAAAAAAAAAAGATTTCTTACCACAAAGGTCTGGGTCAGACAGAAGAGAGCTGCTGGCTTGTCTTCCAAGGCCCTGGAGCTCCAAGTCCAAGCTCCACTGGGTCCCCCTCCCATTCTTTTCATCTTCTCACTAAAATGTTGGCTTAGGATGAGGAAGCCTGACAGGCAGCTCATTGTGAGGGACCAGAGCAGGCAGGAGGGTTTGCATGAGCTGATGGGTGGCAGAGCCTGATTTGCCCCCTCTTTGATTCATTCTGGGGGGGTGCTTCCTCTTGCCCACCCCCTGAGTGGTAACTGCACTCAGTTGCCATGGGGATCTCACTATGGTGCCAGCTGCTTTGGAGCCAGTGAGAAAGGGAGGGAGGAGGACCCAGGAGGAAGGAGCTCTGTCCGGGGCTCTCTCCAGGCTCACGCCAGATGGATGCTTGTTTAGCCATTCCACCCCCTTGCTTTTGGGCTCATGCTGCTAGCCCCTTGGACTTGGCCCAGCTTTGTACGTCTGGCCTGTGGTCCCTCTCAGAGGACCTTGCTCTTCCCTGGGACTCCTCAGACATTTCCTGGCCTGTGACTGTCTCCTTGGCCATCTCTCCCAGAGATGACCCGACTCTCTCCCTGGGCTTGTGCCTCCCCCCGGCTCTGGGGTCCTGGGCTGAGGCCTTCTGGGAACGAGGGAACATTCGGTGCCTACAGGAAGTGAGGTGCAGCTGGGGAGCATGATGGGCAGCTGCCAGGGGCTCTTGGCCACGGTTGCTGCTCCTGTCCTAATACCATGGCCTACTAGAGATGGCATTTCTTCTGTACTTCCTTTCTTGGAGTGTTGACTCCACTCCTATGAGATGAAGGACATGTTAGTTCTAAAAAAGTCTGGAGTGAAAGGGAATTAGCACCCTCCTTTCCTTCTGGACTGAGCCTGACCAGGACACCCTCTCTTTTCTTTCCTCCCATTTCTCTCTCTCTCCCCTTCCTTCCTTCCTCTGTCTCTCTTCTTTCTCTCTCCCCTTTATCTCCTTCTCTCTTCTTGAGCAGGATCCGGCCCCAGCTTTCCAAGGAGAAGATTGAGGGCTGTCATATCTGCACCTCGGTGACTCCTGGGGAGCCCCAGGTGCTGCTGGGGAAGGACAAGGCCTTCACCTATGACTTTGTCTTTGACCTGGACACCTGGCAAGAGCAAATCTACACAGCTTGTGTGGGCAAGCTCATCGAGGGATGCTTTGAGGGCTACAATGCCACAGTGCTGGCCTACGGACAGGTAAGGGCTCCCTCCTCCCCAGGCCGGCTCCCAGGTAGATGAGAACCATGTAAGATAGCTTCTGAAATGCCAGTTACAAAATTATATGGATTATGCAGCATCTAAGGATTTCTCTGGAGGGTATGAAATCAATCAGAAAAGTCGTTCGGGAAAGAGGAGGGTCTTTAATTCTCTTTGGGATATAAGCCCAGTAGTAGCACTGCTGGGTCCAAGGGTATGCACAGTTTGATAACTTTTTGGGCCTAGTTCCAGATCGCTCTCCAGAATGGCTGGATTCTTTCACAACTCCACCAACAATGCATCAGTGTCCCAGTTTTCCCACATCCCCTTCAACATTGCGCATTATCTTTCCCTGTCATTCTAGCCACTCTGACAGGTGTGTAGTGGTATCTCAGCGTTGTCTTAATTTGCATTTCTCTGATTAATAATGACTTGGAGCATCTTTTCATGTGGCTAGAAATAGTTTCAATTTCATCACTTGAAATGTGTCTGTTCCTCTCCTTTGACCATTTATCAATTGGAGATTGGCTTGATTTCTTATAAATTAGAGGAGAGGAGGGTCTTAAAGGAGAGAAATCAGAAAAGTCTTTTTGGGGACCTTGGTGAGCTGGGAAGAAGGACACATGTGAGGTCTGGGGAGGTACCAGAATTCTCCCCTTAGGACTCACTGGCTCCGGCTCCTTCAGAAGAATACATTGAAGAGTTAGCCCCTGTTCTAACCTCTCCCCCACAGACAGGAGCTGGGAAGACATACACCATGGGCACCGGCTTCGACATGAGCACCTCGGAGGAGGAACATGGTATCATCCCGAGGGCCATAGCCCACCTCTTTGGGGGCATTGCCGAACGCAAGAGACGGGCTCAGGAGCAGGGAGTTCCCGGGCCCGAGTTCAAAGTCAGCGCACAGTTTCTGGAGGTATGGCGAGAAGATGGGGAGAGGGCCCGGCCCCCTTGTGTCGGGAGGTGTCAGAGCACGGTGGAGCCACACTCCTGGCGCTCCTACTCACATCCCGAGGCGTCTGGGGCCCAGGAGATCTCAGACCCTCAGCGGTGACCCGGGGCTGAGGGCAAAGTTGGCTTAAATGGCCTCCAAGTTCCCGCTCTGACTCTGCGATTCCCGTCGTCTTCTGGAACACAACTAGGTGTTTTCTCTGGGGCCGCACAGGGAATCTTGTTATTTTTCCTGGCTTATTTTCCCATTTTGGAGCAGGAGGGGTAGAGTATAGGGGATAAAGGGAAAGCCTGGCTCCCAGCTCTGCCCTGGGGGCACAGCCTGAGTGTAATTAGTGGCGTGGATCTGAGCTGCGTTGAGGTTCTTGTTGGGAGAGCTATGGTTGGTGCTCCCAGCGAGCCTGGGGGAATGTAGGGGACGGAGGTTGTGGAAACAAGCAAAGATGTATAGTCTAGTCGAGTCAGTGACCCCGAGGAGCACTTTGCCTGGGCTTAGGGCAGTCCCAGGAGGCCAGAAATTAATGTGAACCCAGCATTCTCTTCCTCTGTCCCCTCTGGGCCATGAGCTTCCCCTGGGTGGGAGAATTAAAGCTCCGTCAGAACCGCCCATCAGCCAGTGCAGGAGGGGCCGGTTCTGAAGCCAGGTCCTGCCCGCACTTAGCCTGGGCAGTCAGAGAGCGCGAGTCCTAGTCCTCACTCCCCCATGGCGAGTCCTAGTCCTCACTCCCCCATGACTCCGCTTTTCTCCACTGGTTTCCATCGGGATTAGTGAAAGTGAGATGTTTAAATTCCCAACCCAGGCCTCCCAGGAGACGGCCAACAGAGGGTGTGACCGGGGTGAAAACCGACATCCCGCCCTCTGCAGAAGAGGGCGAGTCATTTACTCTCTGAACCCTTTTTCCTTCTCTATAAAATGGGGAGCAACCCCAGGAACAGCTGTACCGCCGGCCTCGTGGGGCTGTGCTCAAGAGACCACTCTCTTAGACTTAAAACAACACTGAAATGTCAGCTTTTCATTTTCTGGGCAAAGTCAATGCCCTCTTTCCTGGGGTGCTCTACATGGAGGGGTTCCCTGGTCAGTGCTGCACCATCGCTTTGGACAGGCTCTGTCAGGAGAGGAGGGAATGTCACTCACCACAGGAAGGATGTAGCCAGTTCCAGAGGTGCTCCCCTTAGATTGTCTTTTTGCTTTTTGCTTGCCCTGCCTTAGTTTCCCCAGATCTGACTTCTAGTATCCCTTAGCTTTTTGGCCTCTTGCTTACTCTGCTGCAGTTTCTCTAGATCTGACATGAACCAGACTTAGTCTCCTGACAGCAGGTGCTTTTCTGACCTTTTCCCGTCCTGAATATTTTATTCTCTGCCCATCTCACTATGGCCTGAAAAAGGCAGCTTCTTCTGGAGGGAAACAAGATATAGTTTCTTGGCAGAGGTGGAAGGTTTATAGGGCCACTGACTAATTCCCACAAGGCATCTCGGGATCCCTGTAGTCCTCCCCAGCCAGAAAGAGGGGCTGCCCCCGAGGGGACCGGGAGGGAAGAGCTGTGCACCTGAGGTTAACACTGAAGTTTCTCCTGCCTCAGTTTCCTCATCTGTAAAAGCCCAGGAGGGTATTGGGTTAGATCAGCCGTGTCCAATTCAAATAGAATTTGGGACCACTCACCATAGTCAAGAACCTCCTGGGCCACATGTGATTTAGAAAACCACTTGTTGATGTTATTCATGTTTGAATATTTTTTATTTCTTTTGTTGAATATTTCAGTGTTACCTTTAGTCTGGTTCTGGCCTCCCTGGGGCCCATGCTGGGGCCCTGTAGTAATGAACGGTCGCCAGTCTGAGTGTGTGCCCTCCACAAGATAGAAGGGCTGCTGCCCCTTCTGGAAGCCCCCCTCCCCCCCGCAGGCCTGGCTCCTCCCTACTCCCCCCACTGGAGACTGGGTTTGAGCTCCACAAACCCTCCCTTGGGCTCTGGCTCCACTTGCATTTCAGCCTTAGAGAGAACAGAAAGCCGGGGAAGCCAGAGCGGAAAACAGCCCTGCCTGCCTTTGGTCCTTCTCTCCGGAGCCACTGGTTAATTGCTCCCTCCTGGGTCTGCTCCTGTCTCCTAGGTGCCCTTACACAAGAGCGTGGCTGCGCTGCCCTTTGGGGAGCAGAACTGCTTTTCAGATTCAGTGGATCTGTCTTTTGTTTCCCTCCCTCTGCTTTTCCTTCGCCAGCCTCGTTGCCAGGGAAATGTCCAGAGGGAGGGGACCCTGCAGCTCCTGGGAAGGCTGCACCAAGGCCAGAGCCAGGGTTGGGATGCTGCCCTTGAAGGAAAATGAGTCTGGCCTGTCTGTTTAGTGGACAGACAGACCAGGAGGACCGAGGCGTTAATGGCACCCACAGCCCAGTCAGTCCTTTCCTGTTCCTGTTCCCTTTCCTGCCTTGATATTTCCGCCCCTTTGAGGAGCATCAAAGCCTCGGATATCCAGGCCGTGAGTTCCCAGAGGCAGGAACCCAGCGGCTGTGGCCCTCGGCTGTCTCCTTCCTCCTGTGCCTTCTCCTCCAGGGCCCACCTGTCTGCCTTTTGGCTCCCAGATCCTGGCTGGGGGATGTCCCTGCCCTTAGCAGGTGGTACTGTCCCTGGCAGAGCTTCCTCGAGGTTCGGGGGATCTTCCAAGCCGGCTGAACTACCCTAGAAGGCAGGACAATGTAGGCCTCCAAACAAAGGCAGGCCTGTGGGGCGGCAGGTCAGGCCTGCTATGACCCCCACTGCCCACAAATCAAGCCTTGACTTCTCCCAGCTTTAATTTCCACCCTATCCTCCAACCAGGTCTATGAAGAGAAAAAAGAGCATGTTCACATGTGCTCAGAGAGAGTCTGAACTTTGGTCTCTGAGATTTAAGAGATGAGTACCAGTAAATGCTAATTTTTTTTTAAATATAATTTTGATTTTTTTTTTATATCACCTCTATTACTAAGTGTTTCTCTCCTAGAGCCATCTCTTAAACCATGAATAAGAAGGAAGAGAAAACAATAGCTCAACCAAGAGAACAGAAAGTTGCCTCTAACTCCCCCACTCAGTTTTTATGGGAGAGAAAAGTTGGGGTGGGAGTGGTCACTGAGTCCCCCACTGATCTCTGGATAATAACCCGCCCTCGCCTCTTCTTGTGTCCAGCTCTACAACGAGGAGATCCTAGACCTGTTTGACAGCACCCGAGATCCCGACTCCCGCCACCGAAAATCCAACATCAAGATCCACGAAGACGCCAATGGAGGCATCTACACCACAGGGGTCACCTCCCGGCTCATCAATTCCCAAGAAGAGGTAGGGAAAGGCAGTTTGGTAGCTGAGTCTGGGGTCAGGAAGGCCAGAGTTCTGATGTAGCCTTGGGATGCTTACTGGCTGTGTGAGCCCGGGCCAGTCATCGAGTCTGTCTGCCTCAGTGTGCTCCTCTGTAGTACTAAATATGGGTCCCCGCTTTCCAGTGTTGTGAGGATTCCATGAGACTGGCCATGCAAACCTAAAAGCCACCTACCTGCTAGCTAATTTTTATTAACTATTAGAAGGGAGGGAGACACAAAATTCGGGGACCAGAATACCGTGTCCCTGTGGCCATCTGCATTTCCTGGGAGGGTCCGCACTGCCCATTCCCTCTCTCTGCAGCTGATCCAGTGTCTGAAGCAAGGTGCTTTGTCCCGGACCACGGCCAGCACCCAGATGAATGTGCAGAGCTCCCGCTCTCATGCCATCTTCACCATCCAGCTGTGCCAGATGCGTGTCTGTGCCCAGTCCGACCTGGTAAGCAGCCCCGGGGCATACGGACTAGTTGGCTGAGGGGATGAGCGGTGGCGAGAACCAGGCTGTCCTTCTGAAAGTCCCGGGGAGGGCGGGCCGGGAAGCAGTGCTGGATTTGGAGTCAGGAGCTCGGATTCAGAACCTGGCTTTGCCTTCACTATAAATCTTGGACAAATCCCTTAACCTAAATGAGCTTCAGTTTCTCCTCTGTAAATTAAGAGGGCTGGACCATATGATCTCTGAGCCCCTTATTTGTGACTTTAAGCCTTATTGACCCCAAGTCAATGGGGTTCTGTTCCACTTGGGGACACATTGGGGTTCTGTCCTCTGTCCCAGCTGAGTGATCAGACATCCCGGGGAACCACAGCCCACAGGGGTTGGAGGAAAGCGTTTTGGGGTTTTCAGCAATACCCACTTTTCCTGTAGGTGAATGGTGAGGTGCCCGGCCTTGCTGATGGTGCGACCCCCACCAACGAGTACGAGACGCTCACGGCCAAGTTTCACTTCGTCGATCTGGCAGGCTCCGAACGGCTGAAACGGACGGGGGCCACGGGCGAGAGGGCCAAGGAGGGCATCTCTATCAATTGTGGCCTGGTACGGAGGCTCTTCCCCCGTCTAGCAAGAGCAGAGATCTTTAATTCCTTCTCTTGTGCCCATTTTTGGTCTCTGTTCCCCTTCTCCTGTCTTTCTCCTTAGTGTTGTCCCTGACTTTGATTATAGCAGAGTAATGACAACCAGTCCATCCTCCAGTCTTGGAGCTTAGGAGAAGGGGGGCAGTGAAGGTGGTGGAAAGGCTAGGGGGACATGGCACTGGAGAGGGTGTACCTGCTGAAGGCTAGGGTCCCTTTTTTGCAGTTGGCCTTGGGGAATGTGATCAGTGCCCTGGGAGACCAGAGCAAGAAGGCCGTGCACGTGCCCTATCGGGACTCCAAGCTCACCCGGCTCCTCCAGGACTCCCTCGGGGGTAACAGGTAACCAGAACAACCACTTTTGGGGAGGGTTACTGTCCACACTGTCAGATCCCAGTCAGTACAACTGCTTGTACTGAGCGTAAAGAGTTCCCACTCGGGGAATCAGAAAACTCGGGCTGTTAAATGATCTTGAACAAATTATTTACTTTGGCCAAGTGTCAATTTTCCCATGTGTATTACCATTATCATCAATATTGTTAATTACCTTTTAATAATAATCATTATAACTAATATTGATATAGTGCTTTAGGGTTTACTGATTATTTTATATCAAATTCAAGCTTCACAGCAATTCTGTGAGGTAGGTGTTTTTAATCATTCCCATATAACAGAATAATTTGAGGCATTAAGAGATTAAATGACTTGCCCAGGCTTACTCATTTGTCTGAAGCAGGATCGCACTCAGTCTTCCAGAACCGAGTTCTGTTTCCCATACCGCCTTGTTGTATGTGTACAATGGAGAGAGCACAGCCTTTCCCTTTTTTAACTCACAGTGAGTTTGTAAAGCTAAAACAAGATATTAATGGGAATATTATTTCCATTAATTATTAATTAAATATTATTTATTTCCTAAAAAATAAAGCACTGACCTCTTTAGCTAAGTCAATTGTAATCATGTGTTGTTGGAATAGAAATCTTGAAATTTGTGCTGAATGTCCCTGAGGTAGCATTGAGAAAGTATAGACCTAGCTCACATGTGACCTTTCCTGTGGGGGTCTCTGAACCCCATCTCCTCTCCTTCCCCACCAGCCAGACAATCATGATTGCTTGTGTGAGCCCTTCGGATCGGGACTTTATGGAGACCCTGAATACTCTCAAGTACGCCAATCGGGCCCGCAACATCAAGAACAAGGTGGTTGTGAACCAGGATAAGACCAGCCAGCAGATCAGTGCCCTTCGGGCAGAGATCGCCCGCCTGCAGATGGAGTTGATGGAGTACAAGGCGGTGAGTGAGGGGGGTACTCTTTGCCTAAGGAATAGAATGAGCTCCTCTTCTTTAGATGGAGCCCTGAGCAGTTAGCTCAGCAGTGCCCATCAGTAGCTCCTCAGGCTGCATCATCCGCCTCCAGCCAGGGAGTTAGGTCTAGTGGGACCAGTTTCACCCTCCAGCTTTTCAGCTTCCTCCTCTCCTTTTCTTTCCTTCATTCATCACCATTTTATGCCTTCTGTATGCGAACTACAATGTTAGGGAACAGTGCACAGAGATCAAGAAGACACGGCCTCTGCCCTCAAGGAGCTTACAATAATGGAGGAGACATAGGATAGGTAATGAAAGTAACCCCCAGTAGATAGGATCAGTGTCATGAGCTCAGCATGCCATACAAAATCAGAAGCAAGAGACTCTTATGGTCAGGGCAATCCAAAAGGCTTCATACAGAAGGCAGAATTACACTGGATGTTAGAAGGTGGCTCAGATTGTGATTGATGGAGATGCACAAGGGACAGAAGTGGATCAGGGAGAATAGACATTTCATAAAGAGGGAATAGGATGAACAGAAACAGTAGTATCCGGTTGGGGTTTAGTTTCACAGGAATGTGGGGGGTTTGTAGAGCATTGATAGGAGATAAGGCTAGAAAGGGAAAAGGGCCAGTTTATAAAAAGCCTCCACTACTAGGATAAGGAATTTGGACCCTTTATTTTTCTTGGATAAGCTACAGGAGCTATGTTGTTCAGTCATTTCAATCAATCACGTCTGATTCTTTGCCACCCCGCTTGGGGTCTTCTTGGCAAAGATACTGGAGTGGTGAAGAAGCAGATGACAGCTAGTGTCTGAGTCTGAATTTGAATTCAGGAAGAGTCTTTTTGACTTCAGACCAGTATGGTATCCACTGTTTCACCTACCTGTTGTGATAAGGAGCCATAGAAGGTGGTTTTTGTTTTTTGGGTTTTTTTGGCTGAGGCAATTGGGGTTAAGTGACTTGCTCAGGGTCACACAGCTAGGAAGCGTTAAGTGTCTGAGGTCACATTTGAACCTGGGTCTTCCTGACTTCAGGGCTGGTGCTCTCTCCACTTCGTCACCTGACTGCCCCCATAGGTGATCTTTTAAGAAAGGTTTTTTAAAAATTCATTTGTTTGTTTAAATTTTATTGTTGTTTTGAACTTAACAAACCTGAATTTTTCTATGTTCAAAAAACCATACAAAGTCTTACTTTAAAAATTTTTTGGTATTTTGTTGCTTATTTAATTTTTTTGTTTTGTTTTGAACTTGACAAACCTTAATTTTTCTATATTTAAAAAATATCCAAATATTTCTGTATTCAAATACATATTTAATACTTGTGTGTATATTTATGTGTGTTGTTTTTTTTTTTTTTACATATGTGCATGTGTATACAGACACATACATATACACCCTCAAATTTCATTGTGTACATCAGTTTTTTTTTTAATGTGCTAAATATGGCATGTTATTCCCCAAAGCTGGCCCGCTTATCTCTGTTGACCTGTAAACTACCTTCTGTCTATTTTTTGTTTGTTTGTTTATTTTCAAAAAGGAGATAATGTGATCATAGCTAAATTTTAAATAGACTAGTCTGACAGTGGTGGTCAAGGAGGCCGTTTAGGAAGAAGGAACAGTGGTTAAGTAGAGGAGATCCTCAGCCTTTCCTTTCTGCCGAGTCTCATGTGACCCCTGCCCAAATGCCCTTCTTCTAGGGTAAGCGAGTGACTAGGGAGGATGGCTCAGAGGGCTACAGTGACCTGTTCCGGGAGAATGCCATGCTGCAGAAGGAGAATGGCACACTGCGAATGCGGGTGAAAGCCATGCAGGAAGCCATTGATGCCATCAACAACCGAGTCACCCAACTCATGAGCCAGGAGGCCAACCTGCTCCTCGCCAAGGCTGGTGAGTGCTGGGGAAGGATGCTGAGCTGCGTTGTCCGTCAGAAAGCCCTTAGATCCCATTCTTTCCTCCTTTTGCCCTCGCAGTGGCAGGTTATTCTGGTCTAAACTGGTTACCATCTTGATGGCAAACTCTTAATGCCCATTGCCTAGCCCTTGGCAGACTTCCCACAGTTTTGTTCTAGCTCTCTCTTCAAATGTATTTCATATTCTTCTCCTTTATACACTCTCTCTTCCAGCCATATCTCCTTTCTTTCCCCCAGTTTCACCATGCCATCTTCTGTCATTAAGCCGGTGACTGCCCTACACTTGGGGTACACTCCTTCCTCACCTCCCCTAGGATTCAAGGATCAGCTTAACTCCTAGAAGACCCTCAGTCTTAATGTTCTCTCTCTGCTCAATGTACGCATACATACACATGTGCAATTATATAAGTGATTATATATATGTGTATATAGATCATGTATCACATTGTATGGCTCTGTACATAGAAACATGTTCATGTTATAATACATAATTTGTATGGTATTGTATATACCTAATTTGTACACTATTTATAAATTTGAGCAGAAGAGAGCATATACACACATTACATATGTGTAACTACATATATTACTTTATATCTCTGTATGTGTGCATACACATATATATATCACTCTATCTCTGTGCATATGTATATATGTGTATATTTGTGTTTATGTGTCTGTATATATGTATGTATGTGTGTATATAACTTACTGTTCTTCTGTATCCCCAGCCTGATGCCTGATGTATCTTTAATAGATTGTCCAATGAACTGGGAAGGAGCATAGGCTCCTGTCCACCATGTTTAACCACCCAGCCCAGACCCGCAGCCTAAGCCCGGCCGAGGTCCTGGACCCCAGTCCCATTTCTCTTCCCAAGAGCTGTCCAGTCTTGGACAAATCACTCGACTATTCAGTGTTTATGTCTTCATTTTGCAAAATGGAGATGATGACTTCCACCTCGTCCGTCTCAGTGGATGGTTCTCAGAACCAAACAAGTTAATGCTTGTTAAAGTGCTTTAGAAGGGTGGGCTTCTAATGTGACTACCTGGGTCCCGGAGCTTTCAGGTCTTGGCACAGATTCTTAGTGTCACAAGGGCACTCAGAGGTCATTAGTGACCATACTCCTCCCATACCTGGGCAGGAATCCCTTTAGAATCCCCAGTAGGGGGTGGGGTCATTCAGCTTCTGCTTGAACATCTCGAGGGAAGTGAGTCCACTCTTATTTTAGGAACTTTTCCTTTACTGTGTTGCTGGGCCCACTCTGCATCCCTCTCCCCCCCCCCCCCCAAGTAAAACAAATCCGAGCCCCTTCACACACCATTGGAGATTCACATTCCCCTTCAGTCTTTTCTTCTTTCAGGCTAGAACAGTTACACAGGATCAGGTTTGCAAGGGACTTCAGAGGCCATCGAGTCTAAGCTAGGCCTGAAAAAGGATTTCCTTTATATCCCACCTGACAGCCAGCAGCCAGGGTTTGCTTAAAGATCTCAAGGGAGGAAAAGCATTCCAGCTTCCTCAATGACCTCATCGTTCAGCCCAATCCTGAACGTGGTTTCTTAGATTTAATATGACCAGGGAAGAAGAGTGGTGACTTTCCTCATAATCAATGCTGGACTTGTGGGAAGGGGTTGTTTTTTTATTCCTTTCTTTGTACCCCCCAGTATGTGGCATGTAGTAGATGCTTAATAAATGCTTGTTGGCTTGTTGATGACCTGATTCTTAATGCAAACTTACTTTCATCGAGAAAGTTTATTCATTTCCTCCTCCATCTTTTGTACAATGCTTTCTTTCCTTGCACTGTTACTGTGGGAGTAGCAATTCCTTTTTTTCTCCTTGGATAAGTTAGCAGTCACAGTGGTTTGGGCATGGAAATCTAAGGTTCTCGGGTATATGCTAACCTATGTTTACCAGCCTTTATGAAGGGAAAGATAAGCACTTATTACAACAGAACAAATTATGAGTTCCTCTTTAAATATAAATTAGTAAGCAGTGTATCACCAAACAGAACAGAAAATAAAAAGAAAAAACCCGTTTATGGTATATTAAGTCGCTTCTTAACTTTTAATTATCTCATCCATAGGTTTCTTTGGGCCTTTCACTACTTTATGACCCTCTCGGTATATTTTCTGCTAACGACAGCCCAGGTCCCGGTGGTTAAATTACCACGTTCATACTCCTTTGTGGCTTGCAAGGAACCATTAGACCTCATCCAATTCTTGGAGATTTGCCTCATTTCATTCTCTGTTTCTCATAGCAGCTGGCATATGACAGCTTTCAGAGCAACTTTCTCTTCTGTTTCTTTTCCTTTACAATGAAGGCTTATAATGTCTCTATGTCCACCGTTGTTGAGTCTTTGCCCACCTGAGCTACCTCTAGATAAATCACCAAAATCCACATTTTTTAAAATGGCTCATCCCACAGTATTATTGTTGCTAGGATTGTTACCATTATCATGAGACATCTTTTTTTTTTTCCCCTGTTCCCCACCAGGAGATGGCAATGAGGCCATTGGTACTCTAATCCAGAATTATATCCGAGAGATTGAGGAGCTTCGGTGAGCAGCAGGGATGGGAAGATCCAGGGTGGGCTCTGGTAGGAATCAGGGACGACTTCTGGCCAACCTCCTCCCTCCTCCCTCTCTTCCTCTTCAGCACAAAGCTTCTCGAGAGTGAAGCAATGAACGAGTCTCTCCGCCGTACCCTCTCACGGACCTCATTGCGGTCTTCCTACCCCATAAGTGGTTCCCAAAGCCAAGGAACTTTGATGAGCAGCTCATCGATTTCCATGGAAACAGAGGCCTCAGAGGTGATCCGTAAGGCTAAGCAGGACTTGGAAAGGCTAAAGAAAAAGGAGACCAGGCAACGGAGAAAAAGGTGAAGCAGCTTTAACCCCATCTGACAATATAATTGATGGGAGGTGAGGGGTAGGTGAAAGACCTGGGGTCAGTTTTCTCATGGGGTTGGGACTCCCTCCCCGTGAGACATCGACACTCTTGAATCTGGGTCTGAGGAGGAGACTACTAGTGGCTGGTTGCTAAGCTCCATTGCTCTGCTATCTTGGGGAGTCATTCAATCACTTGTGCGCAAAGGTCGCCTCGCCCAGTCTTATGATCTTTGGTTTGGAGGAAAATAGGGATTAATTAGCTGTCTATTATGAACTGCCTGGGTTAAAGTCAAAAAATAAGCTCAGTTGAGAAATGAAGACAATTGCTGGCTGACCTCCCCACCATGTCTCCTGTACTTGGGGTGACATCATTCCATGTCCCAAGGTCAGGTAGGGATGTTTTTCTCCTGCCACTCCCCACCTCCTTTCTGCCCTGTGACCCTTACCTGCTGGAGCAGGAGCATGGCATAGCAAATAAAGTACCAGCCCTGGGGCTAGAAAGAACTGGATTCAAATTTCATCCCTAGAATTATACTAGCGACTTATTTAGTATCTCTGAGCTTAGCTTTCTGCCACTATAATGAGGTGGTGGAATGAAAAGGCCTCTCAGACCCCTTCCAGCTGTTAATCTAGGATTCTGTGAGGCAGACTTCAATAACCTGATACTCTACCTCCATCCCTACCTGTGGGCAGCCCAGAGAAGGAGGCCTTTAAAAAGAGAGCAAAGTTACAGCAGGAGAATGGAGAAGAGACGGATGAGAATGAAGCTGAGGAGGTATGGGCGGGTCCCTTCCCCTGGGTACTCTGACTTGTGACTCCTCTGGGGTCCACCATCAATCTAAGTAAGAAGGGGCAGAAGAGAGTCATAGGTGAAAGCACCCGTAGCATTCAGAGCCAATAACTCTCCCTTCCTTGAATTAGTCTCACTGTGGGTTTACTGGTGGTTTGCTGGGTGAAGGTATTTCCCCCTCTCCCCAGTGTAACCCCAAAGAAGGGCTCCATATATACATAAAGGGTCCCCCATGGAGGCAGAGGAAGGATCATAGTTCCAGCTGTAGTGCTATGTATCCACTCTTTCTGCCTCTTATACTACATATGTGCATGTATGTACACGCTCATGAGCTTAGTCCCATCCCTCAGTCACTGGGCAGCTCGCCCTTCATGGGAACTCACCCAGTCCTTGTGGGGGGGTCTCCTAAACCTTGGAAGGGTACACAGCTAGGAAGGGCTCCATCATGGTGCTTGATGCCCAGGAGGAAGAGGAGGATCGGGATGAAAGTGGTTGTGAGGAAGAGGAAGGACGGGAAGATGAGGATGAAGATTCGGGCAGTGAGGAGAGCCTGGTGGATTCAGACTCGGATCCTGAGGAGAAGGGTGAGTTGACCTCCATGGCTGGAAATAGGAAGGACTGTGGGAAGATTGGAGACATTATTGAGGACTGGAGAAGGGCCTGCAAAGGCCACTGGTGAGACACTGACATGCTTCCTTTTCCTGAAAACAAAGGCTAAAGAACCCCTCATGTTCCCCTTTCTCCTCAAAAAGAAATGAGGTAGAGGAGTAGAGTCAGTGAGGCAGTAAGCATTTATTAAGAACTACTGTGTGTCTGGTTGAGGAAAATGTGTCACTACATTAGAGTGGGCTTTGAACGCCAAACAGGATTTTGAATTTGATCCTGGAGGTAGGTAAGGAGCTTGGAGTTTATTGAGTGAGGGTGTGACGTTTTATTTATTTTTTATTTTATTTTATTTTTTGCTGAGGCAATTGGGGTTAGGTGACTTGCCCAGGGTCACTCAGCTAGGAAGTGTTGAGTGTCTGAGGCCAGATTTGGACTCAGGTCCTCCTGGCTTCAAGGCTGGTGCTCTATCCACTGCGCCACCTAGCTGCCCCGGGTGTGACGTTTTGTAATTTCTTTTTCTTTATTTTTTAACTTTAAAAATAATTTTTAATAATAGGTTTTTATTTTTCAAGAAACATGCAAAGATAGTTTTCAACATTCACCTTTGCAAAACCTTGTATTCCATTTTTTTTCTCTCCATCTCCTCCCTAGTGAGTAATCCAATATAGGTTAAACATGTGCAGTTTTTCTAAACAAATTAGCACATTTATCATGCGGCACAAGAAAAATCAGATCAAAACAGAAAACAAAATTAGAAAGAAAACAGAAGCTAGCAAACAAAAGCAACAAAAAAGGTGAAAATACTATGTTGTGACCCACACTCCGTCTCCATAGTTCTCTCTCTGGATACAGATGGTTCTCCCCATGAATCTACTGGAATTGCCTTCTATCACCTCATTGTTGAAAAGAACCTAATCTATCACAGTTGATCATCACATAATGTTCTTGTTTCTGTGTACAATGTTCTCTCCAGTTCTTGTTCTAAAGTTAGAGAGGGAAAAGCAAAGTTTATCTCATAGTCTGGTCCCCAGAGATGGCATCTGGATCTCCTGGAGAACTCAGGGACCCTTCAGGTTCAAGGTTAAAAATTGATGATTATGGTAAGGGAAGTCTCCAGTCAGCTTTCTGTAGAATGAGTACTCTCTGAGTCCAATCTTCATCCTCACGGGAATCGCCTCCCTGACATCCCGGGCAACTGGAGAGCTTCCTCTGGACTTAAGGATTATGGAGTATGGCTAAAAGAATGGAGTCTTTAACATCAGGCCTATGAAAAGGCCCCAGTCCTAAGGCCCAGATCTGGCCTGTTAGACTACAGAGTAAGTTCTGTAAGACGGCACTCATTTGGATTGACCTATTTCCTACAAGTTGCTGACTCTAGGAAGGATCCTACATTTCTAACAATAATAGCTAAAATGTATATCTCCCTTTTAAGGTTTGTGAAACTCTTTACAAATATCTCATTTCATCCTCACAACAACCTGAGGAGGGGGTTTTATTATTCTCATTTTGCAGACCGAGGCAGACAGAAAGTATCTGAGGCCAGTTTTGAACTCGGGTTTTCCGAGTCCCACGTCCAAAGTTTATCCATTGTGCCAATTAATTGCCTTCTTCTCTGTGTCTCCCCCTCCTTTCCTCACCGCACCCCTGTGCCCTCATCACCCTTACCCACAGAGGTGAACTTCCAAGCTGACCTGGCAGACTTGACCTGTGAGATTGAGATCAAGCAGAAGCTGATTGATGAACTGGAGAACAGCCAGCGCCGGCTGCAGACGCTGAAGCACCAGTATGAGGAAAAGCTGATCCTGTTACAGAACAAGATCCGGGACACCCAGCTGGAGCGGGACCGGGTGCTCCAGAACCTCAGTATGTATACGTGCCCATGCACACACCTGAACCACCTGCCCAAGGTTCTGGTCCCTGCCTTAAAGGGGTTTCATTCTTGTTACCCGTTTTTATATGCCTCCTCCCCTAGGAGCTAAGCCCCTTGTAATTGTCCCATTCTCAGACAGAGCCCACCTAATATCGCTAGTATTGGGTGGGCTCTGACCAGAAGAATGGGCCAGTCCTCCATGATACTGCCCTGCCTTTGCCCTGAGCCCCCGGGCTCTGGTTCTGACATCTCGGCCCCTGCGCTCTTTCTGCCCCAGGCACCATGGAGTGCTACACAGAGGAGAAAGCCAACAAGATCAAGGCGGATTATGAGAAGCGCCTACGGGAGATGAATCGGGACCTACAGAAGCTGCAGGCGGCCCAGAAAGAGCATGCACGGCTGCTGAAGAACCAGTCCCGGTACGAGAGGGAGCTGAAGAAGCTTCAGGCCGAGGTGGCGGAGATGAAGAAGGCCAAGGTAAGTAGGGCGCAGGGAACAAGGGGGGACACACCCCATGGAAGCGAGGAATGGTAGATGAAGCTTGTTTTCATGCTGGTTTGCATTTCACCAAAATTGCATCTGCCTGTTTATTGCACTACCCCCCAATTTTTTACCTTTCCTTTTGGTTCCAAATGCAGTAGGCTGGGTTGAGCGGGTTGATCTAGCAACTGCTGAGGGTCTGGGGCCAACGGTCACCCCAGTCCTCAGGACCTGACAGCACCAGGCTGACCGTGGTCCAGGCTAACACTGACCCTTGCTGCAGTGAGAGGCTTCCTCTCCAAAGAAGGGTTTACTTCAGCTTCAGAGTGCTCTGGTCTCTTTATGTGCTGGGTCGGCTGTTGCTGTCCTTCTGTCTGGGTCCACACTTTCCACTTTCTGTCCCCTATTTGTTCATCTTTGACTGCTGACTCTTCTCTCTGCCTCCCCTCTCAGCCCCCTTTTTGAGAATGGATCATTGTTTTGAGCAGAATAGCTAAATCTTTATAATGTTGCTGTTACTGTATTCAGTGTTCTCCTTGTTCTGTTGCCTTTGTGTCAATTCATATAAGTCTTCCCAGGTTTTTCTGAAATCATCCTCCTTGTCATTTCTTATGGCACAAGAGTATTCCATTACATCACAACTTATTCAGCCATTCCCTAATCGATGAGCATCACCACAATTTCCAATTCTTTGCCACCTCAAAAAGATTTGTTATAAATATTTTTACACAAATAGGACCTTTCCCCTCTTCTTTAATTTCCTTAGGCTATAGATCTGTTAGTGCTATTGCTGATTCCAACCGGCAACATTTATTAAAGGTCTATTGTGTAGTAGACAAGCTTAAATTCTGTTGTCTACACTTGTGCAAGCTCTAGTAAGATAAGCCTCCAGAAACCCCCATTTTCAACCTGATCGGTGCATTCACTGATTGGTGATTCTCTTTGGAGGTGAAGTCCCATACATGAGGTTTGAGCAGCTGTTGGAATTGTACACCTGTGAGAATCACAGAATGAGAGATTCTTTACCCCCAGATGTCAACTAAAGCAAAGAAGGAAATGGTTCCTCCTTGCCCCCAGGTCATAATACTTGAAGGTCAAGAAGACAATGTTGTATTGGATTTAACCTATCTTTTAACATGTATAATATATATTGGATTGCTTGCCATCTAAGGAGGGGAAAATCTGAAACACAAGGCTATGCAAGGGTGAATGTTGAAAAATTATCCATGCATATGTTTTGAAAATTAAAAGCTTTTAAAAAAAAAAAAAAGACGACAATTTTGAAAAGTGTACATAGTCACAAAAAGTAGAACTTCCCAAAACCTAAGACACTTTGACTTTGATCACAACCCAGATATCCTTGGAAAAGTGCCTAGAAGAAACAAGCTTGTTCCCTCTGCCATTATCATTTTCCTTAACCACTAAGCTTTCCCTGAAGACCAAGGACAAAAAAACTGGCATTTATTATTGATGTCAGTCATCAAGCATCACATCAAATAAGCAATATGACCTCAGCATGGCTAAGGTCAACACCCTGATCTGTCCCGCTAGAGAGAAACACAGTGTCTGCCTATGATGCCCCAGATTAGGATGTTTTGAATGTTGTCAATACAGTTTTCCAGTTCTACTTAAAATAAAATTTGCCTGCAAATGTATATTTGAGAGAGAGAGAGAAAGACAGAGACAGAAAGAGGGAGAACAAGAGTCTATTGGCTCTCCTAGTACTCCAAGGATTTTCTTGTCCCAATAGAAGGAGTCTGTGACAAGCAAGAAGAAGTCCTGCTGATCACAGGGGTGCCATGGTCAATAAAAGATCCTCCTGCTGATCACAGGGATTCCATGAACAGTTTTGTCTGTACCTACACTCCCAGAGACCTTGGCTCATGGCTTATGACCCAGTCATCCTCTAAATTTAGTATCTGGGACATTGTTAGCAGCCTC
Source organism: Sminthopsis crassicaudata (assembly GCF_048593235.1). Lineage (NCBI taxonomy): Eukaryota > Metazoa > Chordata > Mammalia > Dasyuromorphia > Dasyuridae > Sminthopsis > Sminthopsis crassicaudata. Next base: position 95,946,640 of record NC_133620.1, on the reverse strand, counting down.
ATTACTTTCCAAACTGTGTCTGCTACCTGTGAAACCTGCATACGAGGCAGATTTCCTAAGAAGGCTGAAAAACAAAGCCTCAAACATCTTGTTTCCTCACAATAATCTTGGCTATTGCATTTTTATATAAAACACCAGGAGTTCCAAATTTTATTTAAAAGTTTCAAACTCATCCAAACACACATGTCCTAGCATTCCATCACTTTGGTGTCCAGCTGTTCTTGGACCATAAACACTGTTTCAGGCCCTGAGCTTGAGGTCCTGAGAAAATACTTTTGTTTCAACCTAAATGAGAGTTTAGTCGCTCATCCATACCAACCAGATGTTCCCATACATCTCAGATGGTGTGTTGTGGCTGTATATCAGTTTTAGGGCAGGTTTCCAAATCCCTATGACAAACCAGTGCCTCCTCACTCATCATGGAGCTGTCACAACAGCTGCTCAGCATAAGGTAGTTCACTAAATCGTCCTATGTGTGGCCTGGTACTGAGTCAGAATCCAAAGGGGAGACAAGTTAGCTACCTTTGGCATATGATAGCTGGTCACTTGGACTCTGTAGTCATCTCTTCCGGCTCTGCAACATCGCATCCACGTTTCTGCAAGTTGTTAATGATGTGCCAGGAGACCTCCTTGGCTGTTTCTGCATGAAGCTGGAGAAATGTGTGCTTGAGCAGGAAGAGGAATTCCCTGGGTCTGTATTCAGAGCCATCCATAACTTGGGCTGGACAAAGGAGGCCTCTTTCAGGGTGCTCGAGGTGCTGGTGGATCTTTAGAAAAAAAAATTGTGCCTTCTTTTCCTAGCCAAGAACCTAGATATGTCTATGTTGTCTGAAACAGTAGTTCTTGACCACTACTTGACCACTACTTTCCCTTGTGGTCCCTCTGTGTGTGACCCCCTCAATTAAAATGGTTCCTGATGAGCCATGAAAGGGACATTCCGGTTGCTTTGGGGGCATTCCATTTGTGGGTGTCTCCTTGTCTTTTAGACTAACTCTTCATGCTAATGCTTTGTCACCCTTCCACAGGTGGCTCTGATGAAGCAAATGAGGGAGGAGCAGCAGCGGAGGCGGCTGGTAGAAACCAAGAGGAACCGGGAGATAGCACAGCTAAAGAAGGAGCAACGGCGTCAGGAGGTGAGGGGGAATACCGCTTTTCTTCCCCTACCATTCTTTCCCCCAGTTCATATGCACAGAGCATCCTTCTTGAGTTTTTCCTGTTCAGTCCCTATTGCCTTCAGTCCTTGTGCATTCAGAGGCAGCTAGTGCTCAGGATTGGCCCTGGTGAGCAGAGACATCTCTGCTTTTGTTCTAGGAAGACAGAAAGATGAGCAAACAAGTTTTCAGTATTGGGAGTTTAAAAGGAGCCATGAGGAAATGACTCAATTAGCTATATTTTCTGTTGAGTAGAAATAACCCTAATTCATAGCATTATACCTAACAGATCCTTATTTAGGTTCAAATGTTGTTCAGGGAGTCAAGTCCTGTCATTAAATCTTGGCTTTGCTACTATGGGACCCGAGTGATCTTGGATATGTAGTCACTTATTATCCCACTGGGATTTGGTTGACTCATTTATAAAATTTCAACAAGGTGAACTCTAAAGTACCAATTAGCCCTAGAATCTCTACCTATCCCATAGGGTAGTAGTGAGCATCGGATGATATGAATGAAAGCACTCTATAAACTCTAAAGCACTAGACAAATAATAAGAAACTGTCAGTGTGGTTCAGTTTCCCCTTTTATAAAAATGAGAATGGGACTTTGTTGATCAAATAAGGACCTCTTAGCCCTGATTATTGATAAAGATGAGAGCATCCAGAAATGGGTAACTAGGATGCCATATGGGAAGTAGCGGGGAGAAGAGAAGACTTGGAGGTGTGGGGTAACTGCCTTCTATTGAAGGACTGTCATGGGAAGGAAGCCCCAGGGGGCAGAATGAGGAGTGGGAGGATGAAAATCTCAGTTTGATAGGAGGCAAAACTTCCTGACTATTATTAGAGCTGTTTCAAATAGACTGTCTTCAAGCAAAATCTGGATTACTGGCTCTTTCATAGGGGAAATTCTCATTTGGATTTCTGTAGTTCCTTCTGGCTGATTTATGTTTATGTGAGGACCTCTGTCCTTCCCCTTGCTGACCAAGGGCAACTGTCATTTCAGTGAAGGTGCCCTGCTGGCTGCAGGAATAATAACTCTTGGGGAAGATTTTTGGGCTGTTTGAGAAGAATTAGAAAGTAAGCTTCCTGAAGGCAGATGAATCTGTCATTGAATTGCCAGTGCCCTGCCCAGAGCTAACATACAGTTGTTGCTCAATAAATGGATGAATGAAAGGATTTCAGAGACAATTCTGGATGATAAAACTTAGGAATGGGAAATGGGAAGGGTCTTTAGAAACCCTCTCATTTTACAGAGGAGAGAACTTTAGTCCAAAGAATTATAGAGTGACTTTTCTAATATCACATAACTAGTTAATAATGTCTTCAAAGCCATTACGGCGTCTTCACAGGCAAACCAAATCTATGAGTCTCAGACCCCAGGGAAGGATGGAGATTAGCTCTCTTGTCAAGATTCTGTTGCATACAAGTGCAAACTGAGTGGTGAATATGCCTTTCATTAGGGAAGCAATTCACCAAATGGTATGGTAGCCCCCCACCCCATGCAGCTGGCCTTCTGTGTTTCTCTCCCAGTAAAGATGGAGAAGGGACCTCCTTATTCCACTCCTTGTAACACTCCAGTGATCCGCAGTGCAGATTGTCTCATCCTGACCCCATTCTCTCCTATAGTTTCAGATCCGGGCTCTGGAATCTCAGAAGCGCCAGCAGGAGATGGTGTTGAGGAGGAAAACTCAGGAGGTGAGCTCATCCCAGTGAGCAGGAATCCCCCTGGAATTTACCCCCTTGTCTCTTCCCTCCCACCTACCATCACCACCACCACTAAGAGAGCTTTCATCTTTGCCTGGCTGCTGCTAAAGGGGGTTATTCCCCAATTTTTCCAGGGTCTAGAAGGGCAGTTCCTTTTGATTTTGGGAACAGTTCTTCCCTATTGTGGATCCTTAGGTATCCTGGGCAGGGCTGCAGGTGTCTTACCCATAGTGACTGAGCAATTGACTCAAAGATAGCAGATATTCATTTGTATATTATAGTGGAAATCATTTGCACATTAATTTTTCACTATATATCAAATACAGAGACTTTCCAAGTTCCTTCTCTGCCCTGAGCTCTAGACCTTATCTGGGTAAATGCCCATATGGTTTCCATAGGCTCTCAATATTATTCTACCTATCCCCGTGGCTCAGTGTCAGAACCCAGGCTTTTTGGACTGCCTCAGTCCCCTGAGGCCTTTTCTAGTCTCCCAGCATGGGGTTTCTAGGTAGCTAAGAATTATGAGAAGCTCACGGTGTCTCCTTTTTCCCCTCAGGTGTCAGCTCTGCGACGCCTGGCCAAACCCATGTCAGAGCGCGTGGCAGGGCGGATAGTGGCAAAGCCTCCCATGCTGGACTCAGGGGCAGAAGTGTCAGCCAGCACCACATCATCCGAGGCAGAGTCTGGAGCCCGGTCAGTCTCGAGTATCGTGCGTCAATGGAACAGAAAGATCAACCACTTTCTGGGGGACCCAGCGACCCCAGTCAACGGCACCCGTCCTGCCAGGTCAGACTGGGTGGCTCAGAGCATTGCAATTTGTGGGACTGGGAGACTTTCCGAGCAAGAGGTCACAGGGCTCTTCTATGCGGTCAGAATAGAAATCCACTAGAACTGTATCAGCCTCCTTTTTATTGTTTTATTTAAAAATGTTTGTTTTATTTATGTTAGTTTATAAGTTACATATATGTTTAAAAACTTTTTTTTTTAAAGTGTCCTGAGATCAGAAACTTTGTATTCCCTTGACTGGAGTATAGTAGGGTCTTGATAAATTCTTTATTTACCCTCTCATTCTTCCTCCCTCCCCACCCTCACTCCCCCAGCACACATTTGGGGAAGAAACATTTGGGTATTTGATGTGGATAGAAGATGGTAGGGGTGGCAGGAGCTGAGATCTGTGTAGTGATGAGCTTCTTACCTCTTTCCCTTCAGGAAAAAGTTCCAGAAGAAAGGGGCTAGCCAGAGCTTCAGCAAAGCTGCCAGGTTAAAGTGGCAGTCCCTAGAACGGCGTATCATCGACATTGTCATGCAGAGGATGACCATCGTCAACCTAGAGGCTGATATGGAGAGGCTCATCAAGGTAGAAGAGAATGGGGTCCGGGGGCTAAGGTTGGGGTAAATGCTTTGATGCCCTTTTTCCCCAGTAGGAATTTCAAAAGGGTAGAAACCATCATCTCTTAATTTTGCATCTGGCCTAACACCTAGCACATAGTAGGGCTACATAATTGAGTTGAATTGAAGGAAGCATTTACTCATTAGAGAAAAGAGAGACATTTTGTTTTTCCTTAGCCATGCTTCCTCCTTTTCAGGATAATTATAAGGAGAACCTATTTAAAGAAGTTGTTAGCAGTTGTTCCCATTTGTGACATTCAATTGAAATAATCTATATAAAGGGCTTTGCAAATCTTAAAGCACTATAGAAATATTAGGATAGGAGATGGTGATTGGATGCCTGATTGCAGTGATACAGGGAACTCTTAAATGAGGAGACTTTACAGGAGGGCACGTTCTCTGCAAATTATGGTCTCAGAGAGTTACTTAAAGCAAAGTTTCTTCAACCGTGGGTCACAACCCCACAAAGGATTGCATACTGAATGTGGGAGCCACAAAAAAATTGGCAACAGTGAAAGGTTTCTGAACACAAAAACCTAAAATTAATTCAAAATCCAACACGTAATGAATGAATCCGAGTGCTTGTCCCTGTTGCGTCACTCCACTTTATTGCATTCTTGGTTCTGAGGATACAACATGCGCACTTTGTACTGCACATGCGCTCAGTTTCAAGGTGGGTTTGTGTAAAGCTTCACAGGCAAAAAGGGGTCGTGAGTGGAAAAAGTTTAAGAAGTCCTGACTTAGAGCATTGGTGTCAAATCAAATAGGAAATGGGGCCACTAATCACACATAGGATCCCTGCAGACTAAACACATGCGCTTCTTTATTTCTTTTTTGGTTAATAAATCAATATATTAAAATCCAATAGGAACCACATTTCAATATGATTCTGCTGCATTCAAAACTATTGTGGGTCACATACACAGGGCCTCATGTTTGACACCTGTGACTTAGAGCACTGAGATTGCTTGCTCAAGTCAACCAACCAATGTGTGTCAGAGGTAGGACTTCAAGCCACATCTCTACCCACCA